>NC_060192.1:17180021-17225021 GCF_021184085.1 Oncorhynchus gorbuscha
AGGGAACACCCCCCTATCCACATCGATGGAACAGACAAACTGAATTGGTCCACTCACACTGACAGCGTCGTGAAGAAGGCGCAGCAGCGCCTCTTCAACCTCAGGAGGCTGAAGAAATTCGGCTTGTCACCAAAAGCACTCACAAAATTCTACAGATGCACAATCGAGAGCATCCTGGCGGACTGTATCACCGCCTGGTACGGCAACTGCTCCGCCCTCAACCGTAAGGCTCTCCAGAGGGTAGTGAGGTCTGCACAACGCATCACCGGGGGCAAACTACCTGCCCTCCAGGACACCTACACCACCCGATGTTACAGGAAGGCCATAAAGATCATCAAGGACACCAACCACCCGAACCACTGCCTGTTCACCCCGCTATCATCCAGAAGGCGAGGTCAGTACAGGTGCATCAAAGCTGGGACCGAGAGACTGAAAAACAGCTTCTATCTCAAGACCATCAGACTGTTAAACAGCCACCACTAACATTGAGTGGCTGCTGCCAACACACTGTCATTGACACTGACCCAACTCCAGCCACTTTAATAATGGGAATTGATGGGAAATGATGTAAATATATCACTAGCCACTTTAAACAATGCTACCTTATATAATGTTACTTACCCTACATTATTAATCTCATATGCATACGTATATACTGTACTCTACATCATCGACTGCATCCTTATGTAATACATGTATCACTAGCCACTTTAACTATGCCACTTTGTTTACTTTGTCTACATACTCATCTCATATGTATATACTGTACTCGATACCATCTACTGTATGCTGCTCTGTACCATCACTCATTCATATATCCTTATGTACATATTCTTTATCCCCTTACACTGTGTATAAGACAGTAGTTTTGGAATTGTTAGTTAGATTACTTGTTGGTTATCACTGCATTGTCGGAACTAGAAGCACAAGCATTTCGCTACACTCGCATTAACATCTGCTAACCATGTGTATGTGACAAATAAAATTTGATTTTGATTTGATTTGATGATGGCTATTGGGCTTCTTATCAAGCACTTTGAGAGCCTGTTTGTAGACAGACTGAATAGGTTTTAATGTTGTACAGCAAGCTTAGGCCCAACTAGTCAAGCAGTATGTTAAGTGGGGTAGTATCATAGATTTGAAGTACAGTTTTGCTACCTCTGTGGTCAAACAATTTCGTACAAATCGGAAATAATCTAGGTTGAATTTGGTTATCTTTTTCACATGCTTTTTAAAAGAGAGGATGGAATCAAGTATGATGCCTAGGTACTTAAAATCAGATACCACCTGGAGCTTCTCCCCTGAAACATAGACATCTGACTCAGTAGCATCTGTTGCCTTCTTTGTGAAGAACATGCAAACAGTTTTTTTTTCACAATGAGAGGCAAACATGAGTCACTGAGCCACTTTGTAACCTGGACCATTACAGTAGTGAGTTTTTGTGCAGCTTGTTGTTTGCTCTTTGCATGCACATATATCACTGTATCATCTGCATATATTTGAACTTCAGACCCAGTACAGACAGAAGGCAGACCATTAATGTACAGGCTGAACAGGAGGGGCCCCAGTATTGACCCTTGGGGCACGCCCACATCATAACTAAGAGTGGGCTCACTCTGACACACTGAGTTCTGCCTTCAAGGTATGATTTCATCCATCTCAAGGCATCGGGGGAAAAGTTTAAATTGGACAATTCTGTGATGAGAATCTCATGGTTAACCGTATCAAAAGTCTTTCTTAGGTCCAGAAACAGAGCCCCAACAACGCCCCCTTTGTCCATCTTGGACTTCACATTTTCCAGAAGAAAGCAGTTGGCTGTTTCTGTGAAGTGTTTCGCTCATGCAATACTGCATGGAGGTTAATGTGAAGGGACTGTTGTTGAGGTGGGCAATCAGTTGTTCTGCTACACACTTTTCAACAACCTTTGACACCACAGGTAGTTACTCACGTCAGCAGGGCCGCCCGATTTAAAGATGGCCATTATTATGGCCAACTTCCATACCCTTGGAAACACCCCCAGACCAGTAGATGTGTTGGTGACCTTAGTAATGGGGTCAATGAGTGACTTTTTGTAGTTTTTATGAAAGGTAGAGTCCAGCCCAAACACATATTTGGCTTTAGAGTTCTTTAGTGAGCTAATCACCTTGTTCACCATTGACTCAGAAACCTCCCTTATGATGAAGACAGGTTAAGCGTCATTCACTAGCACTGAGGCCAATAAACCAGTGGAGGGGTTCTGTGTCAGTACCCTGACAGAGTCAATAAAGTAGGAATTAAAGACTATTGCTATTTCGACTGCATCCTGTGTTAGATTGTTATTCACCATGATTTCTAGTCTTTTTGCAGTGTTACTATGGTCTTTCCGTGTTAACTTTTTTAGATCAATTTAGAATTTCCTTTTGCTTCACCAATTATGTTAATAATTTTTTTTGCCTTGGCCTGTCTGATTTCTTTCATCACCTTATTTCTCAACATGGTAAACCATGAGAGCAGGAAATAGGAGAGATGTAATGTGATATGAGTGTAGATGTCAAGGATTCTCTCTGTGGCAGCCAAGGTAAGAGGGAGAGAGGCTAATGCTAATAATGTAGCGCTTGGATAAAGGAAATCATGGTGCTTGCCTATGGAGCTGTGAGGGGAACGGCACCTCAGTACCTCCAGGCTCTGATCAGGCCCTACACCCAAATAAGGGCACTGCGTTCATCCACCTCTGGCCTGCTCGCCTCCCTACCACTGAGGAAGTACAGTTCCCGCTCAGCCCAGTCAAAACTGTTCGCTGCTCTGGCTCCCCAATGGTGGAACAAACTCCCTCACGACGCCAGGACAGCGGAGTCAATCACCACCTTCCGGAGACACCTGAAACCCCACCTCTTTAAGGAATACCTAGGATAGGATAAAGTAATCCTTCTCACCCCCCTAAAAGATTTAGATGCACTATTGTAAAGTGGCTGTTCCACTGGATGTCATAAGGTGAATGCACCAATTTGTAAGTCGCTCTGGATAAGAGCGTCTGCTAAATGACTTAAATGTAAATGTAAATTAAATATAAGGAAAAGACCGGAGGAGTTTGCAGGGAAAGAATGAGGAATTGGTACAAGTGAAGGGTTAAAATGGCTGCGGTGGGCATTCCACAGGACTCTTGATGAGGGTGATCGAGTCATAGGAAATGTCATGATAAAGTAATGAATGAGTCATCACAAAATAAGGCATTTAAACTTTCTCCACACCAGACACAATTACACTGAAAAGTGACTTTTCCTGAACACTTCTTGTACTGTAACAAGGTCATTCCACAAATAGAGTGCCTTTTGGGCAGAGTCATTTTGTCAAAAGTGAACTATTGATTTATGATTTATTTCACCTAAGTTTAACATTCTGTAATGACATGAATTTGACAGCCCTAATGCAGTTCCACCTCTGACACCGCAAAAACAACCGCTATGACCTAAAGTGGATCTGATTGAATAGAGCCCTTAATTTAACCGTTGGATCCCATACATCTACTTTCTTACTAAAGTAAACCATACTAAATTCCAGTAGTACCGTGTTTAATAAAAAATAAATACGTTGTTTTCTTTGAAAATCCCCATTTTGGGGATGTCATGTTTGTCCGACTTCTATGATGATATTAACTCACTTAACCCCCCCCCAAATCCCATGTTTTCTTCGCTATTTTAAAGCCCTAGTTATTTTGTTGTTTTGACAAAATGTCACAAGATTATTTATTTCATGTGACTAATTTACGTTTGTCCCTCAGGTTTAAAGTCAACGCTGTTTCATGAACTGAACCCTTGATTTAATATGGTGAAACTATTCCTTTTCAAAAGAAACATTGAACATCTAATAGTCAAATCATAGGGTTAAAGCAGGTGAGCTGGTTCTACTCATTTTGGCCATTTTGTAACAAGTTGGTTTTGTTACTCGAAGCTTACATTCAATTGCTCCTACCTGTTGCATGCAATAAGCTTCCATTCCCCCTGTCACAAGGGGAGTAATGGCTGATTTAAGATGAAATTGTCAACCCTCTTAAGGTCAACCCTGTTACTTTAATGATCACGTTTGATAGTCATTTTTATTAATTTAACCTCTGGAGATGAACATGGGCTCTCATACAGTAAGTTTTCAGATCCATTACTTTTTCCACATTTTGTTACGTTACAGCCTTATTCTAAAATTGATTAAATTGTTTTAATACCCCATAATGACAAAGCAAAACATTTTTTATTTGAGCAAATGTACACTGCTCAAAAAAATAAAGGGAACACTAAAATAACACATCCTAGATCTGAATGAATGAAATATTCTTATTATATACTTTTTTTCTTTACATAGTTGAATGTGCTGACAACAAAATCACACAAAAAATGATCAATAGAAATCAAATGTATCAACCCATGGAGGTCTGGATTTGGAGTCACATTCAAAATTAAAGTGGAAAACCACACTACAGGCTGATCCAACTTTAATGTAATGTCCTTAGAACAAGTCAAAATGAGGCTCAGTAGTGTGTGTGGCCACGTGCCTGTATGACCTCCCTACAACACCTGGGCATGCTCCTGATGAGGTGGAGGATGGTCTCCTGAGGGATCTCCTCCCAGACCTGGACTTAAACATCTGCCAATTCCTGGACAGTCTGTGGTAAAACGTGGCGTTGGTGGATGGAGCGAGACATGATGTCCCAGATGTGCTCAATTGGATTCAGGTCTGGGGAACGGGCGGGCCAGTCCATAGCATCAATGCCTTCCTCTTGCAGGAACTGCTGACACACTCCAGCCACATGAGGTTGTCTTGCATTAGGAGGAACCCAGGGCCAACCGCACCAGCATATGGTCTCACAAGGGGTCTGAGGATCTCAACTCGGTACCTAATGGCAGTCAGGCTACCTCTGGCGAGCACATAGAGGGTTGTGCGGCCCCCCAAGAAAAACATCATGACTGACCCACCGCCAAACCGGTCATGATGGAGGATGTGGCAGGCAGCAGAACATTCTGCACGGCGTCCCCAGACTGTCACGTCTGTCACATGCTCGGTGTGAACCTGCTTTCATCTGTGAAGAGCACAGGGCGCCAGTGGCGAATTTGCCAATCTTGGTGTTTTCTGGTAAACGCCAAGCGTCCTGCACGGTGTTGGGCTGTAAGCACAACCCCCACCTGTGGATGTCTGGCCCTCATACCACCCTCATGGAGTCTGTTTCTGACCGTTTGAGCAGACACATGCACATTTGTGGCCTGCTGGAGGTCATTTTGCAGGGCTCTGGCAGTGCTCCTTCTTGCACAAAGGCGGAGGTAGCGGTCCTGCTGCTGGGTTGTTGCCCTCCTTCGGCCTCCTCCACGTCTCCTGATGTACTGGCCTGTCTCCTGGTAGCGCCTGCTCTGGACACTACGCTGACAGACACAGCAAACCTTCTTGCCACATCTCGCATTGATGTGCCATCCTGGATGAGCTGCACTACCTGAGCCACTTGTGTGGGTTGTAGACCCCGTCTCATGCTATCACTAGAGTGAAAGGACCGCCAGCATTCAAAAGTGACCAAAACATCAGCCAGGAAACATAGGAACTGAGAAGTGGTCTGTGGTTATCACCTGCAGAACCACTCCTTTATTGGGTGTGTCTTGCTAAATGCCTATAATTTCCACCTGTTGTCTATTCCATTTGCATAACAGCATGTGAAATGTATTGTCAATCAGTGTTGCTTCCTAAATGGACAGTTTGATTTCACAGAAGTGTGATTGACTTGGAGTTACATTGTGTTGTTTAAGTGTTCCCTTTATTTTTTTTAAGCAGTGTATAATTTTGGGGGAGTATTCAAACCCCTTACTCAGTACTTTTTTGAAGCACCTTTGGCAGCAATTACAGCCTCGGGTCTTCTTGGGTATGACGCTACAAGCTTGACAAACCTGTATTTGGGGAGTGTCTCCCATTCTTCTCTGCAGATTCTCTAAAGCAATGTCAGGTTTGATGCACAGCTATTTTCAGGTCTCACAGCTATTTTCCAGAGACGTTCAAGTCTGGGCTCTGGCAGGGCCACTCAAGGACATTCAGAGACTTGTCCCGAAG
The DNA here is from genome assembly GCF_021184085.1 of Oncorhynchus gorbuscha. Lineage (NCBI taxonomy): Eukaryota > Metazoa > Chordata > Actinopteri > Salmoniformes > Salmonidae > Oncorhynchus > Oncorhynchus gorbuscha. The sequence goes on from NC_060192.1 coordinate 17,186,079, forward strand.
CCACTCCTACGTTGTCTTGGCTCTGTGCTTAGGGTTGTTGTCCTGTTGGAAGGTGAACCTTCACCCCAGTCTGAGGTCCTGAGGGGTCTGGAGCAGGTTTTCATCAAGGATCTCACTGTACTTGGCTCCATCTTTCCCTCAAACCTGACTAGTCTCCAGTCCCTGCCTCTGAAAAACATCCCCACAGCATGATGCTGCCACCACCATGCTTCACCGTAGGGATGGTGCCAGATTTCCTCCAGATGTGACGTTTGACATTCAGGCCAAAGAGTTCCATCTTGGTTTCATCAGACCAGAGAACATTATTTATCATGGTCTGAGATTATTTTAGGTGCCATTTGGCAAACTTCAAGCGGGCTGTCATGTGCTTTTTACTGAGGAGAGGCTTCCGTCTGGCCACTCTACCATAAAGGCCTGATTATTGGAGTGCTGCAGAGATGGTTGTCCTTCTAGATGGTTCTCCCATCTCCACAGAGGAATTCTGTCAGAGTGACCATCGGGTTCTTGGTCACCTCCCTGACCAAGGCCTTCTCCCCCGATTGCTCAGTTTGGCCGTGCGACTCGCTCTACGAAGAATCTTGAAGATTCCAATCTTCTTCCGAATTAAGAATGATGAAGGCCACTGTGTTCTTGGGGACCTTCAACGTTGCAGACATGTTTTGGTGCCCTTCTCCAGATCTGTGCCTCGACACAATCCTATCTCGGAGCTCTACGAACAATTCCTTCAACCTCATGGCTTGGTGTTTGCTCTGACATGCACTGTCAACTGTGGGACCTTATAGTGACAGGTGTGTGCCTTTCCAAATCATGTCCAATCAATTGATTTATCACAGGTGGACTCCAATCAAGTTCTAGAAACATCTCAAGGATGATCAATGGAAACAGGATGCACCTGACCTCAATTTTGAGTCTCATAGCAAACGGAGGGGGGGGGGTGTTCAATCAGATTTCAGGTGGGGCCTTAGCCATCCTGGGCCACCCCCTGGACACGCCACTGAAAGCCTGGTGTCTGCTCCACTCCATTGGGGGAGTTCATCAGAAACTTCCTTCACCATGGAGTGGAGTTTAGTCAGCTAGGTGCTTTCAGTAATCGCAACAGTATAAACTGTACATGTTTCTATATTGTTGTGCCATTGGAGTGGTGTTTTTCTGATATTTTAGTGCAGGGTTCAGCATTATAATTGTGTGTGTGTGTGTGTGTGTGTGTCCCCTCAAAAGTTTATAGTAAAAATATTCCCAACTATTCCCACATATACAGAAAGAGACTTCATCGTTTCACAATGTAATCAAGGTATGAAATTATAGTTTAAAAAAAATACTACCTCTTTTGGGAGTAGTTGTGGTCAAATTGTAGTATGAAAAATATTATAATTATGTTCCAGCCCCGTGACCTTCCGCTCTGACATAAATCGCCCCGCGGCTGAATCTAGTTGCTTACACCTGTTTTGGTGTATTGGCGTCACCAAATCAAGTCTAATCCAGGATGTAGCAGTGCAATGTATGTGATCGGTTACTTGTGTCAAGACTTTCATCCATACCAATGGTCACATATCATGTCATGGGCAACTCATACATTTGTAGTAAATTGAAATGCCCTGCTGAACCGTCTCCCCTAAGATGCTAAGCGTGCTTAACTGAGATATGTCATAAGCATGAAAAAATATTAGATATGATTTATGGTTGTATTTTTGGAAACATGAAATTGTTATTTTCGTTTCTATGTAATACATACAGTAGTATAGTATAGTTTATGGCACGGAATTGCCAATTACTTGCTCCCCAGAAATAACCAAATGTTTTCTGGAAATGATCCATGCTTGATGGTTTTCATTTCATAGCTAATTACCATTTTTACAACTGACATAACATTATCCAAATGTGCTGTGCATGCACTGTATGTCATGGAATGACATTCTCTCTTCTTTCCCTTGTGTTGTCAGTGTGATGTATATTTTTTCCTCTTCTGGATCACACTAAAAAATAGAGGAGAGAGCATTTAGGTTTGCACTTTACCACAGTGGCAGATTAAACCCAGGGCATTAATGGATTATAGTGGACAGTGTTTTTTTCTGTTTGACTTCAGTTAGTTGGCACACACACTTTTGCTGTTGGAAAACAGGGTCCTCCCCTCACTCCAAACACATGCATACCGCTGCTCATGCTGCCTCTCTCCAAGCTGTCACTCCCCTCCCAGATTGTTCTGCTCATGCTGCCTCTCTCCAAGCTGTCACTCCCCTCCCAGATTGTTCTGCTCATGCTGCCTCTCTCCAAGCTGTCACCCCCCTCCCAGATTGTTCTGCTCATGCTGCCTCTCTCCAAGCTGTCACTCCCCTCCCAGATTGTTCTGCTCATGCTGCCTCTCTCCAAGCTGTCACCCTCCTCCCAGATTGTTCTGCTCATGCTGCCTCTCTCCAAGCTGTCACTCCCCTCCCAGATTGTTCTGCTCATGCTGCCTCTCTCCAGATTGTTCTGCTCATGCTGCCTCACTGTCCCCCCTCCCAGATTCCCAGATTGTTCTGCTCATGCTGCCTCTCTCCAAGCTGTCACTCCCCCCAGATCCCAGATTGTTCTGCTCATGCTGCCTCTCTCCAAGCTGTCACTCCCTCCCAGATTGTTCTGCTCATGCTGCCTCTCTCCAAGCTGTCACTCCCTCCCAGATTGTTCTGCTCATGCTGCCTCTCTCCAAGCTGTCACTCTCCTCCCAGATTGTTCTGCTCATGCTGCCTCTCTCCAAGCTGTCACTCCCCTCCCAGATTGTTCTGCTCATGCTGCCTCTCTCCAAGCTGTCACTCCCCTCCCAGATTGTTCTGCTCATGCTGCCTCTCTCCAAGCTGTCACTCCCCTCCCAGATTGTTCTGCTCATGCTGCCTCTCTCCAAGCTGTCACTCTCCTCCCAGATTGTTCTGCTCATGCAAGTATTAAACTGTAATCTGTCCATAACGAGTGGCCAGAGAGAAAAACCCAAATGCCTTGGCATGTAGTGGAAGTTGAATGGTAATCCTAACTGCATCAGTTAACCGTCTTTTATCATTCTGGCATCTCATGGATGTTGCAGTACAGAAGAGCAACTACAGTACAAATAACTCCTTTGTTGCTGAGAATTTTCCTGCACGGCAAGAAGTTCAAGCTTGGTAGTGTATTCAAGGCTTAAAAAAGCTTCTAAAGTTTGTAATTTCCACTTTAAAATGTAAGACTTGATTTGCTCTAACGAAAAATGCATCAACTCCTACACATTTTCTTTTCATTAATTAGAATCCACATAATAATTCAAAATTCCTGTTGCTGCAGGATTATTTTCCTACTGTAGCAAACTGGCTCAAATTAAGATCCTACATCTGTATCTGCACCAGTTCTCATTGTATAATTCAAACGGGTGTGTTTTGATCATCGCATCAAGGGCACCAATGGTCAATGCTGACACGAATAAGCTGGAATTCTGGCAAAGCAGGCACACAGAAATTGCAAATGATCTCCCAATATGCTTTTTCAAGATACAAAAATGATTACGCAATATAAAACCAGCATTGCACAATTGCTTTAAATGGCATGATGCTCATCACTCTGACACAATGCTCTGGATACATGAAAGCATCTCCTGTGTTTTTTTGTAGCAGCAATATCCAGAATATCCATTGTAGTGGCAATAACCAAAACAGCCCCCCCACCCCCACCCCATTGCTCTTATTTCCAACCCTGACCCAGCGTTGACCCTAAGCTGCCATTCATGTAAGAGGGTTATTCCAGGCCAGGGCTGCTCATTTTATTTCACAGGAAGACTTAGAATAAATGGTGGGCACAATGACACGCAGTATCACTGGTCGTGGGTTAAGATGGGATGCTATCATCCCTGTATAATCTCCAGGCCGTAGAAACAGTTGGCTGATTTGAATGTGAGTGTCGCTGCACTAGAAGGGTGCAGGCTATAGTAAAATTGAAAGCAATTGTCTGTATTCTCTGGTTGATACATAGTGTACCGGTGAGAGGAGAGTTGAGTGCAGGAATTAAGATCACTCAAGAGTTTTGGATCTCCTGACCCAGACATAAGATGAAGTAGTATGCACACATCACTACTCTAACTGTTGGTGTACTCGGTATAATTGCAGTGCAATGTAAGTGCCAATCTTGTGGGACTTGACCGAGAGATAGACTAGGTGTTGCAGGCCAAGACCCAGACCAACACAGAACAAGACTGTATTTATGAGGTCAGTAGAGGTCACTAGACAGCCAGACCTTAGAAGAATGGGTGTATCTACTGTATGGGGGTTGGAAAAGTAGAACTTCAAATCAAATTTTATTTGTCACATACACATGGTTAACAGATGTTAATGCGAATGTAGCGAAATGCTTGTGCTTCTAGTTCCGACAATGCAGTAATAACCAACGAGTAATCTAATCTAACAATTCCACAACTACTACCTTATTCACACAAGTGTAAAGGGATAAAGAATATGTACATAAAGATATATGAATGAGTGATGGTACAGAGCGGCATAGGCAAGATGCAGTAGATGGTATAGAGTACAGTATATACAGATGAGATGAGTAATGTAGGGTATATAAACATAAAGTGGCTAGTGATACATGTATTACATAAAGATGGCAAGATGCAGTAGATGATATAGAGTACAATATATACATATACATATGAGATGAGTAATGTAGGGTATGTAAACATTATATTAAGTGGCATTGTTTAAAGTGGCTATTGATACATTTTCTACATCAATTTCCATTATTAAAGTGGCTGGAGTTGAGTCAGTATGTTGGCAGCAGCCACTCAATGTTAGTGGTGGCTGTTTAACAGTCTGATGGCCTTGAGATAGAAGCTGTTTTTCAGTCTCTCAAAACAAAGGAGATGATTGTGGACTTCAGGAAACAGCAGAGGGAGCACCCCCTATCCACATCGACGGGACAGTAGTGGAGAGGGTAGTAAGTTTTAAGTTCCTCGGCGTACACATCACGGACAATGATGCACCTGTACTGACCTCGCCTTCTGGATGATAGCGGGGTGAACAGGCAGTGGCTCGGGTGGTTGTTGTCTTTGATGATTTTTATGTCCTTCCTGTGACATCGGGTGGTGTAGGTGTCCTGGAGGGCAGGTAGTTTGGCCCCGGTGATGCATTGTGCAGACCTCACTACCCTTTGGAGAGCCCTACGGTTGTGGGCGGAGCAGTTGCCGTACAAGGCGGTGATACAGACCGACAGGATGCTCTCGATTGTGCACCTGTAGAGGTTTGTGAGTGCTTTTGGTGACAAGCCAAATTTCTTCAGCCTCCTGAGGTTGAAGAGGCGCTGCTGCCTGTGTGGGTGGACCAATTCAGTTTGTCCGTGATGTGTACGCCGAGGAACTTAAAACTTACTACCCTCTCCACTACTGTCCCGTCGATGTGGATACGGGGGTGCTCCCTCTGCTGTTTCCTGAAGTCCACAATCATCTCCTTTGTTTTGTTGACGTTGACACCACACTCCGAGGGCCCTCACCTCCTCCCTGTAGGCCATCTCGTCATTGTTGGTATTCAAGCCTACCGCTGTAGTGTCGTCCGCAAACTTGATGATTGAGTTGGAGGCTTGCATGGCCACGCAGTCGTGGGTGAACAGGGAGTACAGGAGAGGGCTCAGAACGCACCCTTGTGGGGCCCCAGTGTTGAGGATCAGCAGGGTGGAGATGTTGTTACCTACCCTCACCACCTGGGGGTGGCCCGTCAGGAAGTCCAGTACCCAGTTGCACAGGGTGGGGTCGAGTCCCAGGGTCGCGAGCTTAATGACGAGTTTGAAGGGTACTATGGTGTTAAATGCTGAGCTGTAGTCGATGAAGAGCATTCTCACATAGGTATTCCTCTTGTCCAGATGGGTTAGGGCAGTGTGGTCGCAATTGCGTCGTCTGTGAACCTTTTGGGGCTGAGGTTGCTACTTAACACTTAGTGGTCCACTTGAAACCTTCTCCCAGGGTTGTGCTCTCTCTTACGCTTACCATATGTCATTTCTCCTTCCTAAGGCACAAATGGAAATATGTGGCCATCCTGCCACGACAAAGTCACAACACAATATGGCTTGGGCTAGGCAAATATGTAATGTTTGTTCCCTCTTACTTTATGGTAGGTGGAAATGTCCAACTCTCCAAGCATACATTTATTCCAAAGAACCCACAGGGGAATATTCCTGACTGTCTCTGGTAAAAGCCATGAAAGGTTGCTGTAAAGCATTACATCCCTGTCAACTTATGTGATGAGAATTTATGTTTCCAACTAGGGACACATTACAATGCAGTTTTGCTGGTGGGAGTACTGAACATCAACAGCTTTGTTTTAGTGATGCACAATATTTTACCACAGACATAGTTTACTGTAGGCTACAAGTGGGATATTAAAATGGAATTATGGGTGTAAGGTTTTTTTATGCCTTTGCTGTGTATTGCCAAATCTGACTTCAGACCCCTGGCCTTACCTACTCTCTATATTTTCTAATCCTGGTTAGTTACACAATTGTATTGATTACTTCTGACCATTTAATAGCTAATAAGACATGACAATCAACATTGGGTTCATGTATTTTAAACAGGAAATCGTATAGGAATGTGATCCAACCGCAACAAGGGTACTGCTGGATGGCCTGTCACTTTCAGGTCTACGTCTGTTCTGTCTCAGAATCAGGTAAAATTGTAGAAAACTGTATCCGCTAGAGGGATACACATACGCTTTCCAAACTCCGTAAACAGCGTCCCATCACTGTGTCCCACTGAGAAATGGAATTTCCGCCAGTGAGTACCGGTCTGACTTCCCACTTCGGCTAAAAAATAAATTTAAAAAGCCCGGAACGTTCGAAACATGATTTCCACGCTCTTTAAAAAGACCTGAGAAATCGCTTTAAAGCGGACGCCCAGTGCTGACTCTCCAAGTGTCTCTGCTTCAAGCAAATGAATGAGGATCGCGATGCTTATTACTTTTGCAGCTCTCTCTCTCGCCTTACAAGATAATGTTGTGCATTTCAACTTTTGAATATCAAAAAGCAAGTCAAGGAATGTTTTTTTTCTTTAATAAAATAATGACAGGTCGGTTTATTATGACTTTTATTTAGAATGTAATATGTGGCATTTTGCATACTGTCTTACTTTACTGGTGGGATAAGAAAACAAAACCGGGTAACAAGCGTTTGGCGGACAACTGTGGGTTTCTGCGACTAAACTAACTCATACAATCCAAGGAGTGATGGGGGGCATGATCAACCGGATCCCTTCTGATTGATTACTTATTAGTCATCCCTTTGGCTTAATGAGACCCATTGAAAAGGCACAGTAGAACACCTGCATGAATCAAACATTCCTGAATCTCTCCAGAAGAGTCTTACTTTTGCTTAAACGCGGGCAAGGAAAGGGGGTCGTGGCTTAACATTAGCCAATAAGGGGGATATTACAGTATCGCTTCATGGGTTTATTTAGACTGATTCTACGGTTTGACAAGCAGCTGTAAAGAAAAAAAAACAGAAAGAGAAACTCGGGAAGATTTTATAGAGGAGCATTGTGGACCTACGAATTTTATTCTTATCTAATTTATATCTATCCATTGCTCTTTATATATTGTTTATCACTCCTTCTCCTGAAAATGAAACTTTGGACTTTTCCCTGGCTGCCTTGCCTGGTGATACTCATCTTGTGTTTTGGATCAGAGTGCGGGACTGTCCGGAGAAAGGGGAGATCCAAAAGGGACTTGGTGCGTATCAGGGAGGCGAGAGCCACCTTCCCAGGGGCTTGTGCCACACGTCTGCCGCGGGGCAAACGCTCCTTGCCCGGCATGGAACGACGGGTGCCTCGCCAGCGTCGGCGCTCCTCTCAGGCGGAGGAGAACTCTCCAAGTCGGGTGAAAGCTGTTTATTTTACCGGCAGGGGAGACCAACTTCGGCTTAAACCGAGCGTGGAGATACCGAGAGGGAATTTTACTCTGGAGATGTGGATCAAACCAGAGGGAGGCCAACGATCTCCTACGGTGATTGCAGGTAGCCTAAACAACTGTCTCAGTTCAGAAATTAATGAATGATCAGAATGATTTTACTAGTCTATGCGCCCTAAAATTCAACAACATATTTCAAAGTTAAGTGTGAAATATGTATATTTATTACCTCGAACACATTAAGCAGTAAAGTGGGCTAATATATGTTCATAAACCAATTGAATGTCATGACCCATATTTAGCTGTGTAGGCTATAATTTTATCATGCATGTTGTATTAGCTCAAATCATGCACGGTTGTCACCGTAAAACATCCATGCAGTCGTAACTGAGTTGAGAGTGAGTTCATCTCACAACTGACCCACGCCAATGTAATGTGATGTAATACCTTGAAAAGTGTAATAGCCTTTGAGAGATGTTGTGTAGACGCACGCATTAGCCTACTTGGGTATGATCATTCAGCTAATATTTACGGTCTTAATGAATGCATTTTATATAAATATAAATAACCTGGTATATTTTTCGAAATATTTCTAATTTAAACTCTTATGAGCAAAATTACTCAAATAGTGGGTGGTCTATCACCATTTTATCTTATTTCAAGGTTGTTTGATATTGCCATTTATTCCGCATCACTTGATTGACAGGTGATGTCATCGTGCGTAGAAATTGTATTTTTTTGTGAGGCGTCTGGCTATTTTAAACTATGATGTAATGCTCAAAACTTTGAATCTGTGGGAACGTCACAGGAGGCAAAAGGAGAGAGCTAGAGAGATCCATTTTTATTCTGGTGTGTCTAGGGCACCGTCCGTGCCGCAATCCCAAGTGCCTCCCAAATCGACACTTCTGGATTGGCTGCTGAGGTTACGAGACAGGAATAGAGTCCCAGGGTTTTCCCCATTGCGCGGAGGGACGCGCTATTCGCTGCGTCTGGGATTCCTCAAACCTCAACATTTGTGCATAACATTAGGTGACTCTAACATTAATAAAAAATGAAACCGACTGTTGGATTGGGTGGTCTTAGCAGTACAGTCTAAAGACTGGCTTTAGCTTTGTAAAGGGATGGGAGGGAGACAGTAACCTGCTTCATCCACGCACAACGTACCCTGTGAATGTTGTGAGCTATTACGCAACCGACTAGAGCAGACACCGTACTGGTTACAGTCCTTTCATTCTGAAATCCACAATGCCAAGTCTTAGAAGACAATTTCTTCCAATGTATATAATGTTTATAGATTTCAGTGTCTGTGCCACTGCTTCTGATGTATATTTGTATGCGATTCGATCCCATTGGCTGCCAACAGGGAGCGTCGCAAACACAACTGATTGCATGTGTGCAGATGCATACTACTGTCTGCTACCCCTTGTGAGGCACTTACCATTGAGAAGGGATCTCCAAAAGGTTTTACTCTCTTACACACACACACACACACACACACACACACACACACACACACACACACACACACACACACACACACACACACACACACACACACACACACACACACACACACACACACACACACACACACACACACACACATTACAGTTGGCCCAGAACAGAGCAGCACTTTTGGCCCTTAAATGAAGGCCTACAAGGACAGTTGATATCAACAACATGCAAATCAATCTCATCTGGCTCAAAGTGAGAGGTATTGACGTATTAGAGTATCAAACTGTCTTTTTATTCGGTTAACACACAGCTCAGACAGTCATACATACCAAACAAGATACCAGAGGTCTCTTCACAGTCCCCGAGTCCAGAACAGAGGCCAGGAAACGCATGGTACTTTATAGAGCCATGACTTCATCCAACTCTCTTCCAACTCAGGTAACTCAATCTATCAGAAAAATCTGATTTAAAAAATAGATAAAATAACACCTCACACACTCTAAAATACACACTCACACTATTCTTAGCAATGTAATATAGTATTGCAATATTGTAATGTAATAATGGAGCAATGTAAATATGTATAAAATACTACTACTCCGGGTCCATCCCTGTGTGTGTGTGTGTGTGTGTGTGTGTGTGTGTGTGTGTGTGTGTGTGTGTGTGTGTGTGTGTGTGTGTGTGTGTGTGTGTGTGTGTGTGTGTGTGTGTGTGTGTGTGTGTGTGTGTGTGTGTGTGTGTGTGTGTGTGTGTGTGTGTGTGTGTGTGTGTGTGTGTGTGCGCGTGTGTGTGTGTGTGTGTGTGCGTGTGTGTGTGTGTGTGTGTTTTGGGTGCGCATGTATATGTGCATGTTTATTGTGTGTGTGTGTGTGTGTGTGTGTCTGTGTGTGTGTGTATCCAGTATGTGTGTACTAGGTTTGGCCTGGTGGTGGGGGCTGCCTAAGCCAGCCCCTTATTAAATTCACTCTAGGCATTACAACTCTTCAGGGAATCTATTGAGAGCTCTGTGACTCAGATAAATGTCTTAGCCCAACTGGGACATGCAGTCTGCTTTGGGGATGTCACGTGTATTACCTATCTTATACATGACATTTTATTGTTTGCTCTCATCACATTAAGATCAGTGTGGTTGGAAAAATGTGCTTTTGAAGGAAAATAAGAAATGCCCTATCGAGCAAATGTTGTGATGCCTAATCTTTTAAATCCAATTGAGACCTCCCAACAATCCCAGGCATAAAGCAGTCCCATCCTGTTGTTTTGACCCTGGCCTGGCTTGTTTTCTACAGCTGTTTCAGCCTTGTTGTTGTTTTTGCCCCGCTTTTTATCACGACACTGCTGTTGTTTTTTTATTGAGCTTGTCATCTCGCCGTTTCATGAGTGAGGGGAGATGAGTAGTACAGTACAGTTCTGTGGCATTTACTTATTGTTTACAATAAAGCCCACACAGTGAGACCTCTGAGTGCCAACAAAGTGACGGCTTGAGGACCAGTGATAACTCCTGTTTGATAAACATACATCTGTGGTTCCTTTCTGGTCTTACTTACTGGTCTTACTTTCTAGTCTTACTTTCTGGTCTTACTTTCTGGTCTTACTTACTGGTCTTACTTTCTGGTCTTACTTTCTGGTCTTACTTACTGGTCTTACTTTCTGGTCTTACTTACTGGTCTTACTTTCTGGTCTTACTTTCTGCTCTTACTTTCTGGTCTTACTTTCTGGTCTTACTTTCTGGTCTTACTTTCTGGTTTTACTTTCTGGTCTTAATTACTTTAAAAAAACTACATTGTTTGGTGAAGGCTTGTAAGTAAGCATTTCACGGTAAGGTCTACACCTGTTGTATTTGGCACATGAGACAAATACAATTTAATTTGCTTTGATTTCTTGACTCTGTGGCATAAAACAAGGGCTAGTGGAATACTCAAGTCATAGTCCAAACCACTTACACAGCAAGCAAGAGTTCCAAGACTCAAGGCCCACCATGTACGTATGTTGCATTGCTGGCATGTGTAGAGCCCCACCATGTACGTATGTTGCATTGCTGGCATGTGTAGGCCCCACCATGTACGTATGTTGCATTGTTGGCATGTGTAGAGCCCCACCATGTACGTATGTTGCATTGCTGGCATGTGTAGAGCCCCACCATGTACGTATGTTGCATTGCTGGCATGTGTAGAGCCCCACCATGTACGTATGTTGCATTGCTGGCATGTGTAGAGCCCCACCATGTACGTATGTTGCATTGCTGGCATGTGTAGAGCCCCACCATGTACGTATGTTGCATTGCTGGCATGTGTAGGCCCCACCATGTACGTATGTTGCATTGCTGGCATGTGTAGAGCCCCACCATGTACGTATGTTGCATTGCTGGCATGTGTAGGGCCCCACCATGTACGTATGTTGCATTGATGGCATGTGTAGAGCCCCACCATGTACGTATGTTGCATTGCTGGCATGTGTAGGCCCCACCATGTACGTATGTTGCATTGCTGGCATGTGTAGGGCCCCACCATGTACGTATGTTGCATTGCTGGCATGTGTAGGGCCCCACCATGTACGTATGTTGCATTGCTGGCATGTGTAGGCCCCACCATGTACGTATGTTGCATTGCTGGCATGTGTAGGGCCCCACCATGTACGTATGTTGCATTGCTGGCATGTGTAGGGCCCCACCATGTACGTATGTTGTATTGCTGGCATGTGTAGGGCCCCACCATGCCCCCCCACCATGTACGTATGTTGCATTGCTGGCATGTGTAGAGCCCCACCATGTACGTATGTTGCATTGCTGGCATGTGTAGAGCCCCACCATGTACGTATGTTGCATTGCTGGCATGTGTAGGGCCCCACCATGCATGTGTATTGGGCCCCACCATGTACGTATGTTGCATTGCTGGCATGTGTAGAGCCCCACCATGTACGTATGTTGCATTGCTGGCATGTGTAGGGCCCCACCATGTACGTATGTTGCATTGCTGGCATGTGTAGGGCCCCACCATGTACGTATGTTGTATTGCTGGCATGTGTAGAGCCCCACCATGTACGTATGTTGTATTGCTGGCATGTGTAGAGCCCCACCATGTACGTATGTTGCATTGCTGGCATGTGTAGGCCCCACCATGTACGTATGTTGCATTGCTGGCATGTGTAGGCCCCACCATGTACGTATGTTGCATTGCTGGCATGTGTAGGCCCCACCATGTACGTATGTTGCATTGCTGGCATGTGTAGAGCCCCACCATGTACGTATGTTGCATTGCTGGCATGTTGTACGCATGTTGCTTGCTGGCATGTGTAGGGCCCCACCATGTACGTATGTTGCATTGCTGGCATGCATGTGTAGGGCCCCACCATGTACGTATGTTGTATTGCCCACCATGTACGTATGTTGTATTGCTGGCATGTGTAGAGCCCCACCATGTACGTATGTTGTATTGCTGGCATGTGTAGGGCCCCACCATGTACGTATGTTGTATTGCTGGCATGTGTAGGGCCCCACCATGTACGTATGTTGCATTGCTGGCATGTGTAGGCCCCACCATGTACGTATGTTGCATTGCTGGCATGTGTAGGCCCCACCATGTACGTATGTTGCATTGCTGGCATGTGTAGGCCCCACCATGTACGTATGTTGTATTGCTGGCATGTGTAGAGCCCCACCATGTACGTATGTTGCATTGCTGGCATGTGTAGGGCCCCACCATGTACGTATGTTGCATTGCTGGCATGTGTAGGCCCCACCATGTACGTATGTTGCATTGCTGGCATGTGTAGGCCCCACCATGTACGTATGTTGCATTGCTGGCATGTGTAGAGCCCCACCATGTACGTATGTTGCATTGCTGGCATGTGTAGGGCCCCACCATGTACGTATGTTGCATTGCTGGCATGTGTAGAGCCCCACCATGTACGTATGTTGCATTGCTGGCATGTGTAGGCCCCACCATGTACGTATGTTGCATTGCTGGCATGTGTAGGCCCCACCATGTACGTATGTTGCATTGCTGGCATGTGTAGAGCCCCACCATGTACGTATGTTGCATTGCTGGCATGTGTAGAGCCCCACCATGTACGTATGTTGCATTGCTGGCATGTGTAGGGCCCCACCATGTACGTATGTTGCATTGCTGGCATGTGTAGAGCCCCACCATGTACGTATGTTGCATTGCTGGCATGTGTAGGGCCCCACCATGTACGTATGTTGCATTGATGGCATGTGTAGAGCCCCACCATGTACGTATGTTGCATTGCTGGCATGTGTAGAGCCCCACCATGTACGTATGTTGCATTGCTGGCATGTGTAGAGCCCCACCATGTACGTATGTTGCATTGATGGCATGTGTAGGGCCCCACCATGTACGTATGTTGCATTGATGGCATGTGTAGAGCCCCACCATGTACGTATGTTGCATTGCTGGCATGTGTAGAGCCCCACCATGTACGTATGTTGCATTGATGGCATGTGTAGAGCCCCACCATGTACGTATGTTGTATTGCTGGCATGTGTAGGGCCCCATCATTGCTGACGTATTTACAGAATGCAATGTATTTAGTGATGCCTGTTTGTTAGTGGTAACATTTGCTCTGAGACACAGAGAGGATGGGCACTTGCCAGGAGAACTCACTGCCTACTCACATGAGGAGATGTACCCGCTGCGGTCTGCTTACCGCTATCAAACAGGAATGCTGGGGATGTAAAACTGACCTGTACGACACACACACACACACACACACACACACACACACACACACACACACACACACACACACACACACACACACACACACACACACACACACACACACACACACACACACACACACACACACACACACACACACACACACACACACACACACACACACACACGTTGTCATTTGTAATGCAGATTTGGTGGATGGAACTGCAGGAGAATGACTCCAGCAGAGCAACACGATTCAGGACCTTGAACAGCGTTGACAAAATGAGCATGCGCACACAGGAAGTAGAAAGGACCATCAAAAAAGGGGAAAAAAAGGAAGCATTCTTTTTACTCAGGATCCCAGGGTAGCAATAATGGAGTAGCTCAGTGTTACGACTCCACTGGCTAGCTGAATTGATTTGGGCACTCGTTCAAATACACGCAAACGCTCCACCAAACACCTGTCACTGAGCAGCCTTTCATTTTACAAAGGAGGACGAGTGCTGTTGCTTCAGCTTAGCCTCTTTGGGCTAACCCTCCAGTCAAAGAATCTGTAGCATTGTCTTCTCCCTATTGTGACATGTTGACATGTTGTAACAATTCGCCCCGCTTTTGAAAGTTACTCAAAGATGGTCTTTAATGAGGAAGGGGACCCTTAAATTACAGTTCAACTTGACTGAATGCTACCATGTACTTTACATCCTCATGGCAGTTCATGTCACACATTAGCATGTCATGTTCCGTGTCCTAATGTGAGATGAACTTTACTTCTGACCTTTTTGCCCTTTTATCCAGGTCATGGAGGCCTGTCTCACATCAAAGGAAGGGAAATAAATAGCAAAACAGTGGATCAGAGTTTCTCTTCCATGACCAGCTGTAAACAATAAATGCCCATGTTGGCAGACGCATCATTTGATAACAAAGCAGAGTGGCACTTAAGTGCTATGAAGGTTTTAGATGTTAGATCATATAAAAACTAATGACATATACCATCTAAGATGACATAAATACACTTTGGTCAATGAGATAGTTGAGTATTAAACTTTAATACTCACTCTAGATTTATAGTTTTATAATACGTTAGAGGAAAGCCACAGGACACAGCAAAGGACGACATGTAGTCACTCATCTCTTGATTTCAGACTGTAGGAGGAAACTTAAGGATGAGGTGTGGGGGTTCTGTTGAGGTAATCTAAGGCTGGAAAATGCTGTCAAATTACCATGGTATTTTCCCCAAGCTGTCTGTTACTGTATAGTTTTGCCACATAAGAGATCATTTGCATTCTCTTTTTAATCATTAAACGTAATGAAAAGGTTTCAAGTTAATTACATTGTTGAAAGATGTCTCAAGTTAGTTATAGAGCAAAATGTAATTGACTTGTAATTGACTGTAATTTTTCTGGTGGTTAAAGGGTTTTCACCTGTGGAATGTCTATTGTGTTTAGAGTCGAAAGTATCCGTGGAAATTTCCAACATGTCAAATATCCAGTGTGACGCTCACTTCACTGTGTCCGTTACACACAAGTCCCTTTCCCCGACTTTCAGAGACCAAACATTTCAAAAGCACACGCAAAGGCCATTGTTCCCTTTCTCCCTGCTTTTCATCGGATTTCTCTGACATTTTCTCTCTCTTTTTTCTGTATCTGAGTGTGTTTGCTTTGGGGGAAGACAAATCGCAAGCTCAAGCAAGGTTGACTTTGAACCTGACACGAATGGCTTTTAGCCGTAGCGTCAGTGTGTGTATGCAAATTCCTGTGTGTGTGCGTGTGCGTGTGCGCGTGTGTGTGTGTGTGTGTGTGTGTTGTGTGCCCCATCCAACCTCAGAGCAGGTTAGGTCTGGAAAAGTGTACTATATTAGATGAATTGAGGTTGGCAGAATTATGACAGCTGTTTACACTAGGAGCCTTACACACATTTCGGAACACCTTTTAGCCTTGAGTGCGCCAGCTGACAGATGGAGGGGTTTTTCCTTCCACTGTAGTGGAAACAGTAAGGACGTCACACTCAATACGACTGACCTTGAAGTTGAACCCCACTATGCTCTTTGAATGGCTTTGGAATTAGAATATCCCCCTGACTCTTACTGTATGTATGTACAGCTGATGAAAAACATGTGAAAAATCCTTAAGAGTCTATTGAAGCACTTGGTGCGTCAATCTAAGTAAGATGGTAAAAAAATCCCTATCAAAATCTGCCAGTTTAAGCTAGAGATATCAGATACATATTTTGCATGGCCTGCGTCTCAATCCACCGCATCCACCTATGTTGGCCTTTTGGTGGAAAGTGGCCGAGCCACAGCAGTGTTTGTCAGACCATGAGACATCCCCAAAATTGTTTGTCGAAAAATGTCAGTAGCTTCCAGACGGTTTGGCCTTTATGACCAGTCTATAGAATGGGAAGTCTCTCACGGACACGATGGTGTTCTCCGTTTTGCTCTATGACTCCCACTAGTGCCCCGGGACTCGTCTGAAGGTAACCCATACAACCCATTGCTGTGTGAATACTGTCGATTGCATTGGGTTGCATTGGATTGTATTGGTCTGCATTAGACACTCCTACTTGGTTCACATTGGTTTAAAAAGACCTGAAATCGTCTCAGATCTCTTCATTATGTGGATGCCAGTGGAGGCTCCTCAGAGGAGGAAGGGGAGGACCATCCTCCTCAGTGAATTTCATAAAAATTTAAATTTTTAGTTAAAATACACTAAATATAATCACACAACCAAATAATTGATTAAAACACACTATTTTGCAAATAAGGTCTACAGTAGCCTTAACAGCACACTGTAGGGTAGCCCCCTGGTGTAGCCGGAGGACAGCTAGCTTCCATCCTCCTCTGGGTACGTTGACTACCATACAAAACCTAGGAGGCTCATGGTTCTCATCCCCTTCCATAGACTTACACATTAATTATGACAACTTCCGGAGGACGTCCTCCAGCCTATCAGAGCTCTTGCAGCATGAACTGACATGTTGTCCACCCAATCAAAGGATCAGAAATTTAATCTAGTACTGAAAGCACAAGATACAATATATAAAATGTGGTGAGTAGTTGATTTAATTTCTTCCAAAAGGAAGGAGAAGCAATAGAGAAATATATAGAGAACTGGGCGAATGGAATATGAATGGGAGTCATCCAATATGCTGTTATAAAAATAAGGCCATACTCATGAAAACAATTTTTCCTACCTCATCTTAAACAGCACTGACTTGAACAGGGCCCCTCGCCGGATTCGGAGTACTGCTTCCCCCTGTGTTTGAAACATATGCCCCTGCCAGCGATGGATCCCACTTCTCCGCAAAAATGATTTGTGAGCACATGTACTGTACTTCCTCATGCTTGAGGAGCTCTGCTAGGTATTAGGCATATCATAGTTCTCTGGTGAATGTGCATAGGCATACACACATTGTGTTCACACACGTACTGTACGCACACGTACACACACCCATGTGAAACAAATGTGTGTTTTCGGACACGTGTGAACAAATTACGTAAACAATTCAGATGGGGCCTCCTGAGTGGCGCTGCGGTCTAAGGCGCTTGAGGCGACACTACAGATCCGAGTTTGTGTCGCAGCTGGCCACAAATTGAAGACCCATGAGGCAACACACAATTGGCCCATCGGGGTTAGGGAGGTTTTGGCCTGATGGGATGTTCTTGTCTCATCGCGCTCTAGCGACTCCTGTGGCGGGCCGGGCTTAGCACGCTGACACGGTCGCCAGTTGTATAGTGTTTCCTCCGACACATTGGTGCGGCTGGCTTCCAGGTTATGCAAGCAGTGTGTTAAGAAGCAGTGCGGGTTGGCAGGGTTGTTTTTCGGAAGGACGCATTGCATGGGAGTTGCAGCGATGGGACAAGACTGTAACGACCAGATGAATATCACGAAAAGGGGTACTATTTTAATTTTTATAATAAAACAAATAAGAATCTGATGGGATTTTTAATGTTCACATGAGTCAGATGTGGTTTTCGGACACATGAAATTTCACATTCATAGATTTTTTTCACGACTTCCAGGTACGTCTGGTCTACCATGCAGGGATAGACCAGGACCAACCCTGCTTAGCTTCAGAGACAAATCAGTAGTGGGACGTAGGGTGGTATGTTGCTGGAATTTTAACATACCAAATTTTGCAACTGGAAAAAAGGCAGTAAAGGGGGTAACAGGGTAACATAACGAAAAACAGGGAAAATGTCATTACTATAAAAACATTTTCAGATTATACACTTTTCTTATCCATTTATAATTCAGTTGTTCTCACATTTGGAAGTTATTTCCTTGCAATATTTTGTTTGGCTATTTTTTCTTTTGGTTTTATGTTTTGCTTTCAATATCATTATTTTTGTTGACAAGACTAAGAACTTTGTATTCGACTTCAGAAGTTTTGCTTGATATTAAAGGGTACAAAAGTAACTCACTCACAAGAGGATTGCACCATATAATAACACTATTACTCTATTAAAGGTGCTTAAAGTGGCAATCCTTAATTTAAACATGAACAAATTGTACTCCCCGCCACAGTTTCAGTAAACAGCTGAGGGATGGGTCTGGAGAAATCCAATCATTCTCAAATCCGTAGACTACGCTACAGATGCAAAGACCGACATCCATGACATCAAAATGATAGGTTTGACTTTTTTTTAGGCTATACAATTGTTGCTTACATTTACAATTTGTTTACAAACATTGGCGTAAAACAAGTTTTAATTTTGGGTTCTTTAACAACAGTTAAACTAAGCTCATGACGCATTTATACAATATATTCTTCAAGAATCAATAGGTACATATCATTCATTTATAAAGTCCAAAAATGAATGTAGCAACTAAGCATTGTCCCATTAACATTGTCCCTTTAACCTTCATACAGCAGAACTATGTCACCATTTAAATGTGATCCATTAACCTGCCCCCTAAACATGTATTCTGTCCGCTGTTCCGTCTTATCACATGTGAGGAGAAGACATTATTTCAATTTGAATCTGCAATTCCACATGTGAAAGTGATATTTTCACAGTATTTTCTTACATGTGAAACTGCACATTTGACGTGTTGTTGTTGTAAGGACACATACACACTCTAAACACACAAACATTTAGCATTTAGAGATCACCTAAGAAGTGAAAGCACATTACCATGCTGAAGCTGACATGCTTTCCAAGTGCATCAGGGAAAAAGTTGTTTTGGTTCCTCTAGCATAGCAAGGCTTTTACAGAAAACTACTATGTCTGGCTCCCCCCGAAATGTTGAAATGGCCTCAATGCTCATAAAATCTTTCTTGTAAGAGTTTCGATGGGTCTCCCCAAGCTAAATACTGCATGCACCTTAACCCAATTTCCAGGACATTATGTCAATACTATCTTCAAATGTATCGTGTCAGTACATCTACTACATAATCTGTACCATATTGTTCATGTCTGGCCTACATCTGAAGAATGAGAGAATGTGATTACATGACACACAGATGCATTTGACATTTTGTTGGATGAACTAGAAGACGTAAACTCTACAGTAGAGCGTACACATTTTACTGTTAAAAATTCACATTAAGAATTGGCTATGGGCGACTCGAAGCAGACCTCCGAGGTTGATGTTGTTCAGGAGACAGCCTGAAAAACTAGCTCTGGGGCGGGACCAAAGCCGTGAGGCCCCTGAGACTAAACTTGAAATGTTAATAACGAAGAATGCAAAGGATAGTGGTGTAAAGTAACTAACTAAAAACACTTTGAAGTAATACTTGAGTGATTTTTGGGGGGTATCTATACTTTACTATTTCAATATTTTACAACTTTCATTTTTACTCCACTGCATTCCTTATAAAAAAGATGTACTTTTTACTCCACTGCATTTGCCCTGATACCCAAAAGTACTCATTACATTTCAAATGTTCAGGCAGGACAGCAATATGGTCCAATTCACACAACTATCAATATAACGAGTTGTCATCCCTACTGACTCTAACCTGCGGACTCACTAAACACAAATACTGAGTTTGTAAATTATGTCTGAGTGTACGAGTGTGCCCTGTAAATAAAATAAAAACAAGAAAATCATGCCTTCTGGTTTGCTTAATATATGAAATTTAATGTATGGCATTTACTTTTACTTTGTGTTTTTACTCAAGTTTGACAATTGAGTACTTTTCCACCACTACACTTAAGTACATTTAAAAACGGATACTTTTAACTTTTTACTCTAGTAGTATTTTTCTGGGTGACTTTCACTTTTACTTGAGTCATTGTCTATTAAGGTATCTTTACTTTTACTCACCACCCCAACCCTGACTGCTGTAGTGTTGAGCTCTGCTCTCTCTCAGCTGTACTAGAGGTGATCAGTGAATTATCTAACACCCTCCCTCTTTCTCGCTCTCTTTCTATCTTGATTGAGTGTTGTTCTCTTTAAATTGAATGAAGGTGTATCTTTGCTGATGTAGTCAGGACCTTTATGAAAGTCAAAGCTTCTTTCTCCCCTTTTCTCTATTTCTCTTACCATATCTCTCTCTGTGTCTCTATCTAATGTTAACTGACTGTCCCTCTCTCTCTGCTCTCTCCCAGGTCTGTACGACAAGTGTTTCTACGCCTCCAGCGACCGGGGTTGGCTGCTGGGCATCCGGGCGGTCAGCGAGCAGGGCAACCGTGACCCACGCTTCTTCTTCTCCCTAAAGACGGACCGTGCCCACAAGGTCACCTCCGTCCACTCCAACGCCCGCTACCTGCCCAACACCTGGGCCCACCTGGCAGTCACCTACGACGGGCTCTACATGAAGCTCTACGTCAACGGCGCCCAGGTGGGCGTCAGCCGTGAACAGTCGGGCAACGTCTTCAGCCATCTGACCAAGAAGTGCAAGGTGTTGATGGTGGGTGGGAACGCTCTGAACCATAACTACCGGGGGACTGTGGAGAGGGTAAGTCTGTGGAGGGAGGCCCGGGGACAGAGGCAGATAATCAGGGACATGGAGGGTCACGAAAATCCTCAAGATGCTCCTCTGCTGGTGATCAGGGAGACCTTTGAACACCCTGCCCGGAAGTGGCTGACAGTGAAGGATGGGAGCTTCCCCCAGCCAGAGGAGGGTTGCAGCAGGGCGGGGCAGGCTGGAGTAGGGGTAGGAGAAGGTGGAACTGGAGGGTCTCTGGACACTACCCTGGAACCCCCGCCCTGTGGTCAAACTGTCTGTGACAACGTGGAAGTGGTGACCAACTACAACCGCACCTGGACCTTCCGGAAGTCCAAGACGGTACGTTACCGTGTGGTCAACGTGTGGGACGACGCTCGGCGCCGGCCCACCGTCACGCCTCGTCAGATCCACCTGCAGCACCAGCAACTCAACGACGCCTTCGCCGTCTACAACATCACCTGGGAGCTGAGCGTCCACAACGTCACCAACTCCTCGCTGCGCCACCGTCTGGTCCTGGCCAACTGTGACATCAGCAAAGTGGGTGACGAGGCGTGCGACCCAGAGTGCAACCACACGCTGACGGGTTTAGACGCGGGTGACTGTATTAGGCACCGTAGCCACTGCCCTCAGTCCAAGCAGGGCAACGGGGTGTGCGACCCCGAGTGTAATTGGGACAACTTCTTCTACGACAACGGAGACTGCTGTAACCCCAATGTGACGGATGTGACCAAGACCTGCTTCAACCGCTCCTCTCCACACAGGTCAGCTCTCTGTCTTTGTCTTTCTCTTTGTCGCTGCTTGATGAGCCCGAAACAAAGATATAGCCTGGCTCCAAAGTTGGAGTCGAGGTTTCTCACAAAGCATGAAATGATGTCGAAAGGAGATTTGTATGTAGTGTACATTTTATCTTCAAGTTAGGATTTGCCCGTTTTTCAGGGTCTAGTCAACAGTTTTGTGTCTGATTGTTCAATCGTAAGTACTATTAAGTACTATATATGTATGTGTACCTGACATGGCATTCTGTGCATGCTACCCTCACCAACACTGTTATTTTTCACTGCTATGATCCATTGTTGTCATACATACACACTGTCTGGAGTGACTCACATAACTGCACACATCTTCTCATTACACAGTCAGTCAGGACACTGATGTGAGGTTGTGATACACAGTCTGTCAGTTCCACTGTCTCCTGGCTGGCCCTCTGTGAGCAGAGTGTAACTCTACCCCCGGCAGTGTGTGTGGCCCAGCAGGGTGTCCTCTGGGGCCGCGAGTCCAATCTGGCTTTAAGACAGACTGAATCCGCATCCTACACTTGGGGGGGGGGGGGGGAGGGGGGGCAAACCAACGAAACACACTTTAGTGACCCCGGGACAGCCCAGATGGATTTTTTCTCTCTTAATTTTTCAACTTATTTTCTCTCCCTCGCTCTTCTCCGTCTATCCCCTGCTGCCCTACTGAAGCTAGATTGATTGGAAACAAGTGAGATTGGAAACTATTACACTCTAGAAAGACCAGAAGGGGTAATTAGAGGTCAGAGGAGAGTGACCAGCATCACTTTGCTAGCAGTAGTAGGGACTCATTTCAACGTAGTACTACTCTATCCAGGAAACACCCAAGAGACATTTTTGAAGGGGAAGTATATCTCCCTTGGAAGGGGGGGGGGGTACACTTCTCTGCACCCTTACTGCTCTTCTCTTTAAGCCTCTGCAAGAATGTTACAGAAAAATCATAGGATTTTTTTTTTACCTCAGAAAATCATTTTGAAGTTTGATTACTGCAGGGTTGTGGCGAGGAACAGTTTGATAGGGTTACTGGGAGGATATGCGGTGGCCTCCACTGATCTAGTACCTGCCAGTATCTGCAGGATTCCTACTCTGTACCACAGAGGATGATTGAGCAGCATTGAGAAAAACATTCTCTGGTTCACTCTGGAACTGCTTTTTGTCATGGACCTTGAGGGGCTCCAGTAATAAAGGATTGGATTTTTCTTGGCAGGCGTGACACTCAAACACAGAGGCCGGAGACATTTTGTGGCAGTTGTAGGGGGGTCCTTGTGGTCTTGAAGTTCTCTCGCTGCCTGGATAAAAAATCGACCAATGTCAGATGCTCGTAAATGTTTTTGGACGCCGCCATGCTAAAGAGAGGGGGGGGGGAAAAAGCTCCAAATAGGGTTATTGTGGGGATTATTTGTGTCTTTCTGATGTAGCCAGAATCAAGGCACTAGGCTGTTTTCTATCATTCTCATTGCTCAGGCCTGGAAGCACTGTCTCGCTGGCACTCTCTCTGTATTTAAAACGGCTGCTAAACAACTTTGTGTGAGGCGACATCAGAAAGCAAAAGCAGGTAGGTTTGCCATCTCTTCTCTCCCCTCCGTTTCAGTCATCAGTACAAAGTAATTCATCAACAATCAGCCTAGACGGCTTCTCTTAGAAATCAGCTATTGGCACACGCTTACAGTCCCTACCATTCAAATATCCCTGCAGGCATATGAAAGATGGGCTGTTGAAAGGGGGGATAAGAGAGATTGAGAGAAATTAAGTAAGAGAGAGAGAGAGAGAGAGAGAGAGAGAGAGAGAGAGAGAATTCTTAAATTGATAAAGAGAAGCTCCCCCAAGTGCTTGCTTATTTTGGTTTGATTGTGGTATGTGGAGGACCACACTACAAACATTATTCAACATTCCTCGTTAATTGTGGAATTCTGGATGAACAGCGCGCCACATACGCAAGGGAACAATGGCTGTGAGGTCCTGCGTTTATTTTTGTAGACCTCATGCCTGTTACCACTTAGTGTGTTTAGGAATCTGGCTAGCAGGGTACTGTGGTAGGCCGCTTGCGCTAGCTACTCTTCTCTGCAGTCCACAGACAGAGGTTCCTCTGGAAATACCAGCGATAATACTTAACACTCCCCCCTTCGCCGAAGGAAATATTTTTCATTGTTTTCACAGGCCTTTGTTGTTATGCTGTTTTACGGTTATGCCAATATTTTTCATGGGATGACATTCTTACTTATGTCTGGTACTGTGCTTAACGGTATGTGAATTTCTGAGGTAAAACAACAGTAAGTATCCTTTGCGGAGAGTAAGAGGAAAACATGGTCTGGACACTGACAGCTCTCTTAGAAGAATAAGCTGATGTTTGTGTTTGAAACACTAAAAAGAGACATTCGAACGCAACTCAGTTGAATTCCACATGTACAACACACAATCTCAATATGTGACATCCTATAGACATGTCTTTCCTTCCACGTAAATGGTTCTATCTAGATTTACTGACATACCTGTTGCACAGGATCTACACAGGGTGAGAAAAGAGGCCGTCACGCCTCTGGCCTAGCTTCGTCAGGGATGAAGAACAATTTGTTCCCGCTTGGCCTCTCTGCATGTCACTGTCTCTCTCCCTGGCACAGTGGCAGGTTAATGGTCACACACACACACACACGCACACGCACACACACCCCAGCCCACTCCCCTCCTGTCTTTCTCAATGAGTGTATTCTCCTAGGACCATTGAGTTGGGTGCTTTACAATCTGTCTTCTAAACCCTAAGCCCTGCAGCTCATAAACCTGGCCCATGTTAATGGCTTCACCCTAATGGAGTGGCTAGGGCGTAAAACTAGCTGTTAGCACTCTCCCATGAAAGCCGTAACACCCTTGTAAATGCACCTGTTTGTTGGTTGACCCCGGCCCAGACTGAGTTCACCTGCACTCTGTGTGTTCGTCCCCACATGTCATCAGCCGGTACTGGGAGGGATGCTGAGATGGGGTGAGGTAGGGAGGGTGGGCCACAGAGGGGGGTGATGGACATCAATAGGGTCATTTTGGTCAGGGTGTGGGGCGGAGAGGTGTTGAGTAAAAGTTTAAGATGGGCCTTTCCCATCTACCTCAACTGAAGAGTTAGGAAAGACAGAAGTACTGTTATTGCTATCACCACCATAGTTGATTTGATTTGAAAAAACTCCCAATCAGGAGTTGATTATAATTTACATGGTTGAGATGGTACAGAAGGTGTTGTACAGTGGCAGTCACATGGAAAACTGTCATGTTGAAATTTACACACACAAATTTCAGAGGTGGGGGGACAACACATTTTGAAGGTGGTCCCCCCACCTCTGAAACCCAAGTTTAAGGTCATGATTGGTTGGTATGGACACACCACAACACTATTAAGAGTGTTGGTATAAACAGAAGAACTTCAAGCAATGGCAATTATATAATGTGTTTCTATGCTCGGCCCTATATACTCAGTACTGTACTGTAACTGTGGAAATCCCAGCTCTGCTGTCCAACCTTTGAAATTTGAGTGTCAACACTTGGTCTTATGTATGTTGTGTCTTCCTTGGAAGGTGAAAAAACACAAAATATTGATGGAGAAAAAGAGCATGAGTGTGATAATAAAGGCAGGGATGAATGATGGCTTTAGGATCTGTGGTGTTGACCGACTCGATGACAGGAGAGCTGAGGATTTCTTGGCTGTAAGGCTGCCAACTCACCACAGCGTTTCACACTCAGCAGCCCCAGACATATGTATACGAGGCACATTTATGGGCTTATATGAATTATATATGGGTGTAAATGGATGAAGTCATAATCCTCTATTTAATATGTATCAGATATACAAGCATTAACACAGCAGTTTCAGCACTCATCACACCCCGGACTGTCTTGGAACAGATGCCCGTTGACGTCTGAATTTAGTGAAGTTACATTTTCCTTTTTTTCTCCTCTCGCCTCTACTCTCGGAGGGTCTTCTCGCAACGTCTCTTTCTAAAATCTAGATTCTCTTCACAGGGCATGCCTGAAAAGTGGAGTGTTCAAATGAATGGAAAATGTTTTCTCCTCGTGTGGCTCGTCCCTTATGAAAGTGCAAGATGAGGGGCTAGAAGCGAGGGATAGAGGATGAGGGGTAAGGGTTAAGGGTAAGCGATGAGGGGAGAGGAGAGGAGCGCTGATGGGGATGAGACTGACCCTCAGGTCCTAATTTGGGTTATACCAGAGACAGGACATCCTTAGAGAAGGGACTTGAGGCCAGGGAATGGAGAGAGGGAAGGCGGATGGAAAGAGGAAGAACCGGAGGGAGGGAGAACGCAGAAGAGAGAGGGGAAGAGACAGGGAAAGTGAGAGACCGTGTTAGAGAGGGAGAGAGACAAAGTCGATCGCATGACTGGTCCCAGACTGGCATACTCACTCCCAGGGGCGACACTGGCTAAAGTGATGTCACACAGCCACTGCTCTCTCCCCTTTCTCAACAGCATCCCACTACATCAAGCAGTCAATTACTTTCCTACAAAGCTGATCACATATTTATACACACAGAAGAGTGCAAATCCATGCAACACGACAGACACACATGCAGCCTGGCCTGTTTTTATGCAGTCATGCTAAACCCTGCTGTTTGTGCACCGGGCAAAGCCATAGCCTGCATCAGTCCATCCAGTCCACATCTGATGTGTGTTGTGTTGTTGTAACGGAGCCAGTGCATTAAACCTAATTGAACTCAGATCAGCTGGGTTCTGATCTACAGTAGTACTGCTTTTATCTGTTGCTGACTTACTCATCTCGCCATTAAACCCCCCTGATCCTTTTCCCCCCTCATGCACGGCGGCCAAAAAGCCGGACAAATATTTTCAGAGGAAATAATGAAATTCCTGAAATGATTAGAGAGAGGGACATTATATCATGTGCTCTCTGTAGGTCTGGGCCTGGTGCTCGCCTCTGCTCTCCCATAGGCCATGGAGGACCTTTCCACTATGCTACCCCTTTATTCCAAACATACCTGGCCCAGCCCCTGTGGCAGGAACTAAACTAACACAGCATCCTTATCCTTCCTCACCTGCTGGTCCTGGAAGAGGCAGATCAACAGCAGCAGGGGATTGTGAAACAGTTCAAGTGCTTACAGTACTTTAATTAACAATACTGACATACTTGACCAGCCCCTGAAGAACTCCGTTTTTTTTACATTGCTGGTAGACAGTACAGTTATTGATATGTGAAACCCACAATCAGATGTAGCTACAGATCTTTTGTAAAAGATGTACATTGACTCCAAAGGAAGCAGAAGGGTACAGCTTGTCGTCCTATTCCACACTCAAACAGCTGTGGTGTGCCATAACGACATGTACTACCCCCATCTGCACCCCTTGGTGTGGCCCAACCTCCTATACCACACTCTAACAGCTGTGGTGTGCCATACCGACATGTACTTCCCCCATCTGCACCCCTTGGTTTGGCCCAACCTCCTATACCACACTCTAACAGCTGTGGTGTGCCATACCGACATGTACTTCCCCCATCTGCACCCCTTGGTTTGGCCCAACCTCCTATACCACACTGTAACAGCTGTGGTGTGCCATACCGACATGTACTTCCCCCATCTGTACCCCTTGGTGTGGCCCAACCTCCTATACCACACTCTAACAGCTGTGGTGTGCCATACCGACATGTACTTCCCCCATCTGTACCCCTTGGTGTGGCCCAACCTCCTATACCACACTCTAACAGCTGTGGTGTGCCATACCGACATGTACTTCCCCCATCTGCACCCCTTGGTTTGGCCCAACCTCCTATACCACACTCTAACAGCTGTGGTGTGCCATACCGACATGTACTTCCCCCTCTGCACCCCTTGGTTTGGCCCAACCTCCTATACCACACTGTAACAGCTGTGGTGTGCCATACCGACATGTACTTCCCCCATCTGCACCCCTTGGTTTGGCCCAACCTCCTATACCACACTGTAACAGCTGTGGTGTGCCATAACGACATGTACTACCCCCATCTGCACCCCTTGGTTTGGCCCAACCTCCTATACCACACTGTAACAGCTGTGGTGTAGCATACCGACATGTACTTCCCCCATCTGCACCCCTTGGTTTGGCCCAACCTCCTATAAAGCCTTCATTATGCTGTCCCGACGCTCAACAAACCATATCCTAACATGTCACCTGCCACGATCAGTCACTCCAATGATACTTTATGACACCCCCAGTGTCCTCCACTCCTCCAGTGCTATGGATGGTAGTCCAGCCTATATTCTTATCCACTAAGGAGGGTGACGTGCTGTACCGTACCTCGGCCGGCACCAATGGTTTTTACTGCAACTGTTTCCAGGCTCCTTTTCTTCTTCTTCTTCTTCTTCTTCTTCTTCTTCCTTTTACGATGTCCTCACTTGTCATGTTTATTGTTCACGTTTATGGCCGCCCCGCTTCGACCCTCGTGCTCCGTGGCCCTCCTTCCCCGCTCATGGATCCTCTCCCTGATTCTGAGACCTCCCCTCCTCTTCTTCGCTTTTGCAAATCAAATTTGCCACATGTTTCGTTAAACAACAGGTGTAGAGTAACAGTAATAATGCTTACTTATGGGTCCTTCCCAACAATGCGGATATCATTTTTGGGGAAATAATAGATAAATAATTACACAAGGAATAAATACACAATGAGTAATGATAACTTGCCTATATACATGGGATGCCAGTACGGAGTTGATGTGCAGGGGTACGAGGCAATTGAGGTAGATATGTACATATAGGTAGAGATAAAGTGACTAGGCAACAGGATACACAATAAATAGTAGCAGCAGCGTATTTGATGAGTCAAGAGTTAGTGCAAAAAGGGTCATCACAGATAGTTCCCCAATACCTACCAGGACTATTTAACTAACTATTTAGCAGTCTTATGGCTTGGGGGTATAAGCTGTTCAGGGTCCTGTCCAGACTTGCTTTACTAGCCACGTGAAGCAGCTAGGGCTCTTTCAAATGAATCGTTCATGTAATTACATAAAATATAGCAGGCCAATTTTCTGCCATCGTCTCCCCCTGTAGACGTAAACGGTTTTCTCTTTGGCTGGTCGCCTATAATGCCATGGTTTAGAACCAGACATTATAGAAGGTGTATATTTTGTGATTCTTACAAACAAGGAACTCAAACATGGGTGAAACACGGGTCAAAACGTGAAATGCAACTCGTTCGACTGCACGTTCGTCTTTCTGATTCATGATGATATATCAGAGAGCGATGTTTTTTTTGCGTTCACCTCCAGTTGTCCTTGTGTTCACAAAAACAGCTGACAACTATGAACTGAAGAAACTCACATTTGCAACGTATTACTCTCTCCTTTAAGACTTCACTGATCTTGTCAATAGGATTTGCCAAGACCAAGAGCTTGGTTATTGAATAAGGGCTTTTGACATGGGCAGAGAGAAGGGGACTGACAGTTTCATGGGGTGGATTATGTGTTCTCATATGATATTCCCATGTCCACCTCTTGCATAGTATTAGCCAAGCACGGTAAACACATCTCAATCAGACCTGCTCAAGGTGGGCTCTAGACGTCCTATCTAAATTCTGTTTCAATCTGATCTGAAGCCTGTCTCAGCTCCCGGAATGATCTAGCTACCTCTTTTCTTAAGGGTCTGTTGTTGTCAGAAATGTTCAAATTCTTCTTCAGAAATAGGAAATAACTTTGCTCCAGGGCCCATTGTAAATCTGAAGTCTTTGAGAAATGAACTGGCTCTCATTCCTTGGAACTACAGTATATTGTTTAAGTATCTCTCTCTTTCTGTCTATCTCCCTGGTCTCCAGAGCCTATTTGGATGTAAAGGAGCTGAAAGAGATCCTGAATCTGGATGGCTCCACTCACCTGAACGTCTTCTTTGCCAACTCGTCTGATGAAGACCTGGCTGGAGTTGCTACTTGGCCGTGGGACAAAGAAGCATTAACACATTTGGGTAAAGACACACACACACACACACACACACACACACACACACACACACACACACACACACACACACACACACACACACACACACACACACACACACACACACACACACACACACACACACACACACACACACACACACTCCTCCTGCTCAACAGCCTCACATTGTTGATTGGGAGTAATTGCAGTCTTTCTACCTCCGCTCTGACAGGGAGGAAGGTGATAATGAAGCTGTGTGGGTCGATGAATAATGCATTGTCTCAATCCCACTCCAGCTTCCAGTACTTTCTAGTGTGAATAGGTGTTTGTCTGTGTCTGCTCTCCATTTGTAGGTGGCATTGTTCTGAATCCCTCCTTCTACGGCACATTTGGTCACAACCACACCATGATCCATGAGATCGGCCACAGTCTTGGGCTGTACCACGTGTTCCGGGGGATCTCAGAGATTGAGTCCTGTAACGATGCATGTCTGGAGACTGAGCCCTCGTTGGAGACAGGAGATCTGTGTGAAGACACTAACCCCACGCCCAAGTACAAGCACTGCAGAGACCCTGAGCCTGGCAACGACACCTGCGGGCGTCGCCACTTCACAAACACACCGTACAACAACTACATGAGCTACGCAGGTGAGATTGCACTGCTCACATACAAGCACAGAAACACACACATGCACGCACACATACTCATGCACATACACACACATTCATAACCACACATACAAACAAGTGCACACTTTATGACACAGATAAACAGGCACACACACACGAGGTATGCATGCACAAACACGCATGCATGCACACACACACACACACACACACACACACACACACACACACACACACACACACACACACACACACACACACACACACACACACACACACACACACACACACACACACACACACACACACACACACACACACACACGCACATACATACACACATACATACACACACACACACACACATACATACACGCACATACACACACACACACACACACACACACACACACACACACACACACACACACACACACACACACACACACACACACACACACACACACACACACACACACACACACACACACACACACACACACACACACACACACACACCATACAAACATGTCCAGATCGTCAAAAAACCCATCATGCTCTCCACTCCCTTACTCAGGGTAGTCACTAGTTACCACAGCCACAAAGTCATAATTATCACTCAACCTCGCTTATTTCTATAATTTCTCTTCTTAAAATCTGATTTTGAACCTAACCTTAACCAAACTGTTAACCTTATGCCTAACCCCTAACATTAAATGAAGACCAAAAACCTATTTTTTGTTTTTATGATTTTTTACGATTTATGACTTTGTGGCTGTGGTAACAAGGGATAACCCTCATTCAGAAATAAACACAGAGCACAAACAGATGAATTTTATCACCCTGTTGCAGGAGAACATCCCTGCAATGCAGCAAATGTACAACTTGTAGTTTATTTGAGGTTTTAAAAGTATTCTGAAGTTTGTTATTTCCACTTTGAAATTTCAGAAATGTATCAACCCCGATTATCCACATAATAATTCACATTTCCTGTTGCTGCAGGATTATTTTCCTGCTGTAGCAAACTGTCTCAAATTAAAATTCTACATCTGTAGGAATGTCCAACCATACAGTTAGTTTGCTGACCCTGAGTATGTGTGCCTTGGCAGGTGTGGAATGTAGCAAGGACATTGCATTGGAAATACACACTCGATATATTCTAATGTATGCTCAGGTCATGGACCTGTAGAGACATTAAGAATATCTCTTCTCTTAATAACATTGCTACAGACTATGTATATACCAGGCCCTGTTTTTCTATCTACTGATTGTATACATGTACATTACTTCTAAGGGCTTCCCTAACCTTGCCGTATTGGTTAATTCAACCTTTAACCTTTAACCTGCTCTAAAAGAAAATACATTCTAAATATCACTTAGTTTACGTGAATACATAATCTACAAACCATCATATTAAACTTTCTGATCTGATCTCTTCCACGTAGATGACGACTGTACGAACTCTTTCACCTCCAACCAAGTTGCCCGGATGCACTGCTACCTGGACCTGATCTACCAGACGTGGCAGCCCGATCCCAAGCCACCCCCTGTGCCCATGGCACCCCAAGTGGTGGAGCAGGAGCATGCCGCCATTACCCTGGAGTGGTTCCCGCCTATTTCCGGCCACTTCTACGACAGGTGAAATTAGCTGGACGAATGGGGCAGGCAGCACAATGGGGATATTTTTGCATTGACCTCCACTCTGCAAAGGACCTGGAGATATTTTGGATAAATGTGTTGACTGTCTGTTTGTATCACATCTAAATTAACACCTCTCTATTTTGACTGTATCTAAGTGATTAGTACCTGCATGTCTATATGGCCTGTATTTAAATGAGGGCCAGTCCAATTGGACTGTATCTGAGTTTGTTTCCATATAAACTGTATCAAAGTAAGTGTGTTTCCATATAAACTGTATCTAAGTTGGTTGGTGTGCCTGTCTGTTGGTTTCCTAGAGAAGTGGGATCAGTGTGTGATAAATGCACAGAGGGCCGGGTACTGATGCAATACGCATCCAACTCCTCGTCCCCCCCGACCCTGCGCCCCCTCTGGACACTGGAGCCCCCCGCGAGGCCGAAGGTAAGCAGCATGGTCACCCGTGATACAAGTCAGTATTCAACGTCCATCCATGTCTGAGGACTTCAGAAGATGACGTGGAAACCGGCCACTAGGGGCAACAGTGAGCGCTGTTACCTTCAAGTAGGTTTTGGTTTTGATAGGGCATTGTGGACAGAGATGACGGATGGGTGTAAGCATATGCCTCTGATTCCAAAGGCTGCACGTTCAAATCCAGCGATATACATTTTTTTTGTGTATTTTTGTTTTAAGCCTATCCCAAACCTTTACCCTGACCTTAACCATTCGGAGTTAATGCCTAACCGTAAGAATTTGGATATAATGCCTGAACTTAATACTAACCTTCAAAATGTGGGGTTAATGCCTTAACTTAACTTTAAACACTTAGAAATTTGACATTTGCAATAACTTCAAAATTTGACGTTTGACAAACATGGATGAATGTCTAATTCTGACATGAGACTGTGAGAGCTGGTAGAAGGTAAGACCACTATATCCTGGGTTGTTTATTACCACACGCCTGTCTGTCTGTTTCTCTGACTGACTGGACAAACGCAGGGCCTTACTGTAGCCCACTGGCTCTCACCTCTGTCTCACCCAGGCCAAAACAACTTACCCACCTCATTTACGTCCTCCATTCATCACTAAAACCTCTGTAAACGTCACATCTCAGTGTACTTCTCCTTACTCACTTCATTTACATTACAGCACATACAGCACATACAGTAGCTACTGTGTACCACCCACCCTGCCTTATAAGACATGTCCACCAACCCACCCACCTTCCACACCTCACACACATTGTCAATGTAACCCCTGTCAATAACACACCTGAACTTCTTCCCCCTATGAATCCTCCTTCTGTCGAATCACCCCTCCCCTCATTTTTCTCTTGCTGATAGTATCTTCCCCACATGATCAAATCTCACTATTCACTCTAGGCCAGTATCTTGCTTTATTTGGCTTCCGAGTCAACTCTCAAACATGCTAATCATATGGTCGCCAGAGTCGAGCCCCAAAGATGCTAATGATTCATCTGAGTCACAGCCCTTGACACGAGCTGAGAGATGCAGAGGGAGTGAAAGTTAAGGGAATGGAGATTCCGTCTCCCAGAAATCCCAAACGTGGGGCTCACAGCGACAGGCATGGTGGGAACAGGGGAGAGCTCTTCTCGGATCATGTCTGTAATGTCATTTTCCCCATTTGTTATCAGGGAAATTGAGGACAGCTAATGCTACAATCAGCAGCATTCCCAAAATAGGATGTATTTTTCTCCCCCCCTCTCCCCCAGCTCATGCAGTGGATTTTAGGGAGGTGGAATTTGGCCTTTATAAATAGTCTGCACAGCTGTGTACCTCTGACCGCTAGCTGGTTCTGGCAGCTGCAGTAGTAAGCATTGTTCAGAGTGTGTTTCAGTGTGTGTATCAGTGTGTGTATCTGTGTGTCAGTAAATCTGCCATTATTATCACATACCAAGTCTAGTGGAAGTTCAATTCACAGCTAACAGCTATTACGACTAGAGCAGTACTAGATCAGCCTATTCAATCTAGTCTAGATATAGAGATACAGAGGTCTTAAAACTCTCTCCTAGGTCCTCTGATAAGAAATCAACTGATAAGGAATAAATGGCCCCTACTGGTATGTTGATAGAGATGCCACGATGGTACAGTTCCCAAAGCTTCAAAGTTATTCCATTGTTATTCTGTGGTTGTGAACTCATTATAAAATGCTGCAGTCTTTCAGGGTCAGAGCTAGAGTCTGTAGAATCCAGTGAGATCTGATCAGCTTGGCAGGTGTCCGACAGCACATGGCTAATAATGAGCCCAGTGACTCATTGGGCTCGGGATCAGACAGGCGCTAGAACGGTGTGTGCGTGTGCGTGCTTGTGCGCGCTTGCACACGTTTCTGTGTGTGTGTGTCTGTTTGCAAAGTCCTTGCTCCACACAGGCTACAGTGTGTGTGAGAGGCATGTCTGGGCTTGTCCGCTGTGCTGTGTGTAAACCTCTCTCTGATTTCCCGATTGGAAGTTCTCCATGTTAGCAAGCAGCAGATTTCCACTCCCTTGTTTACACGCCGATGCTAGTCCATCACAGGCTCCTAACAGCTGGCTTTGTGTGTGTGTGTGTGTGTGTGTGTGTGTGTGTGTGTGTGTGTGTGTGTGTGTGTGTGTGTGTGTGTGTGTGTGTGTGTGTGTGTGTGTGTGTGTGTGTGTGTGTGTGTGTGTGTGTGTGTGTGTGTGTGTGTGTGTGTGTGAGCGCATTGTCTCTGCAGAAGTGACAGCTTATGGCAATCAAGTAACTGCCACCCACAGACATCCCGACGATGCAAGCAAGCATAATGCCAACACCATTAGTGTGTGTATGTGTGGTTGAAGTATTGGTGTGTGTCAGTGGAGGCTGGTGAGGGGAGCTATTTAAGGATGGGCTAAATAGTAATGTCTGGAATGGAGTAAATGGAACGGAGTCAAACATGTGCCTTCCATATGTTTGATGTGTTTTATACTGTTCCATTTATTCCATTCCAGCCATTACAATGAGCCTGTCTTCCCATAGCTCCTCCAACCAGCCTCCACTGGTGTGTGTGTGTGTGCGTGTTTGCAAGGGATGGTGGGCATGTCCAGGCATGTGTGTGTGAATGGGCATGTACAGGTGTACATGTGCGCGTTTGTGCGTGTGTGTGTGTGTGTGTAACATGCCTGACACCTGTCAGTCCCGTGGCTTGTGTCCTCACACCACAGGAAACCCTGGCGTGGTGA
This sequence comes from Oncorhynchus gorbuscha, assembly GCF_021184085.1. Lineage (NCBI taxonomy): Eukaryota > Metazoa > Chordata > Actinopteri > Salmoniformes > Salmonidae > Oncorhynchus > Oncorhynchus gorbuscha. Next base: position 17,221,143 of record NC_060192.1, read on the forward strand.
GAGAGAGAGCTGGAGCACCCCTAGTAAATCTTTACTGCTCTAGACCCACAAGAAATATGGCTGGGGGAAGAGGATGAAAAAATTGAGGGAAGAAACCATGTGGAAACCACCCAAGATAGTTAAGTGAATTGCATGTGGTTCATGAGGAGGATTTTGCAGCTGGTTGGAACCAGGAGAATGTGTGGATGTATGTGAAAGGCCTGGGATGTGTGTGCACACATGTAAAGTATACAGTGCCTTCAAAAAGCCTGACTTTTAAATTGATTAAATTAAGATTGTGTGTCACTGGCCTACACACAATACCCCATAATGGAATTATGTTTTTAGAAATATTTAGAAATTCATCAAATTTTAAAAGCTGAAATAACTTGAGTCCATAAATATTCAAATTCTTTGTTATGGCAAGCCTAAATATGTTCAGCAGTAAAAATGTGCTTAACAAATCACTCTGTGTGCAATAATAGTGTTTAACATGCTTTTTGAATGACTGCCTCATCTTTGTGCCCCTCATTATCTGTAATATTCCTCAGTCGAGCAGTACATTTCAAACACAGATTCAACCACAAAGACCAGGGAGATGATCCTCGCCTCGGAAATAAGGGCATCTATTGGGGGATGGCAAAACATTTTTTTAAAGCCGACATTAAATACCCCTTTGAGCATGGTGAAGTTATTATTTACACTTTGGATGGTGGATCAATACACCCAGTCACCACAAAGATACAAGGAAGGAACCGCTCAGGGATTACACCATGAGGCCAGTGGTGACTTGAAATATAAAATTATACTAGAGAGCGTACTTAGATCATGAGCTGCTCTTGAATGTTGGACTTGAATCGTTCAAATCAAATCAAATTGTATTGGTCACATACACATGTTTATCAGATGCTATTGCGTGCGTAGCAAAATGCTTGTGCTTCTAGTTCCAACAGTGCAGCAATATCTAACAAGTAATATCTAACAATTTCACAACAAATACCTGATACTCACAAATCTCAGTAAAGTAATGGAATTAAAAGTATATAAATACGCTGCTCAAAGAAATAAAGGGAACACAATGTAACTACAAGTCAAACACACTTCTGTGAAATCAAACTGTCCACTTAGGAAGCAACACTGATTGACAATACATTTCACATGCTGTTGTGCAAATGGAATAGACAACAGGTGGAAATTATAGGCAATTAGCAAGACACCCCCAATAAAGGAGTGGTTCTGCAGGAGATAACCACAGACCACTTCTCAGTTCATATGCTTCTTGGCTGATGTTTTGGACACTTTTGAATGCTGGCGGTGCTTTCACTCTAGTGGTAAGCATGAGACGGAGTCTACAACCCATACAAGTGGCTCAGGTAGTGCAGCTCATCCAGGATGGGACATCAATGCGAGCTGTGGCAAGAAGGTTTGCTGTGTCTGTCAGCGTAGTGTCCAGAGCATGGAGGCTCTACCAGGAGACAGGCCAGTACATCAGTAGACGTGGAGGAGGCCGTAGGAGGGCAACAACCCAGCAGCAGGACCGCTACCTCCGCCTTTGTGCAAGGAGGAGCAGGAGGAGCACTGCCAGAGCCCTGCAAAATGACCTCCAGCAGGCCACAAATGTGCATGTGTCTGCTCAAACAGACTCCATGAGGGTGGTATGAGGGTCCGACGTCCACAGGTGGGGGCTGTGCTTACAGTCCAACACCGTGCAGGACGTTTGGCATTTGACAGAGAACACCAAGATTGGCAAATTCGCCACTGGCGCCCTGTGCTCTTCACAGATGAAAGCAGGGTCACACTGAGCACATGTGACAGACGTGACAGAGTCTGGAGACGCAGTGGAGAACGTTCTGCTGCCTGCAACATCCTCCATCATGACCGATTTGGCGATGGGTCAGTCATGGTGTGGGGTGGCATTTCTTTGGGGGGCCGCACAGCCCTCCATGTGCTCGCCAGAGGTAGTCTGACTGCCATTAGGTACCGAGATGAGATCCTCAGACCCCTTGTGAGACCATATGCTGGAGTGGTTGGCCCTGGGCTCCTCCTAATGCAAGACAATGCTAGACCTCATGTGGCTGGACTGTGTCAGCAGTTCCTGCAAGAGGAAGGCATTGATGCTATGGACTGGCCCGCCCGTTCCCCCTCCAAGTCTGTTTATGTTGGCAGCAGCCTCTCTGTGCTAGTGATGGCTATTTACCAGTCTGATGGCCTTGAGATAAAAGCTGTTTTTCAGTCTCTCGGTCCCAGCTTTGATGCACCTGTACTGACCTCACCTTCTGGATGATAGTGGGGTGAATAGGCAATAGCTCTTTTTGGCCTTCCTGTGACATTGGGTGCTGTAGGTGTCAAATCAAATCAAATGTATTTATATAGCCCTTTGTACATCATCTGATATCTCAAAGTTCTGTACAGAAACCCAGCCTAAAACCCCAAACAGCAAGCAATGCCGGTGTAGAAGCACGTAGAGACTGAAAAACAGCTTTTATCTCAAGGCCATCAGACTGTTAAATAGCCATCATTAGCACAGAGAGGCTGCTGCCAACATAAACAGACTTGGAGGGCAGGTAGTTTGCACCCGGTGATGCCCCTCTGGAGAGCCCTGCTGTTGTGGGCGGTGCAGTTGCCGTACCAGGCGGTGATACAGCCCGACAGGATGCTCTCAATTGTGCATCTGTAAAAGAGGGTTTTAGGTGCCAAGCCAAATTTTTTCCCGCCTTTTAAAGTTGAAGAGGCGCTGTTGTGCCTTCTTCACCACACTGTCTGTTTGGGTGGACCATATCAGTTTGTCAATTATATGTACGCCGAGAAACTTAAAACATTCCACCTTCTCCACTGTTGCCCTGTCAATGTGGATAGGGGGGTGCTCCCTCTGCTGTTTCCTGAAGTCCACGATCATGCTATTAATGAGGACATATTGTTCTGTCTCACATTTCCTGAGCATGAAACGGCACAGGGGATGTTCAGTGTCCTGCGTGGCTATATTGATGAAAAACTGATTCCATGGGATTAAATGGTGGGCTTTTGTACAGTTGGGGCTCAATCTATAGCGGGACGGTGGGCAGGCCTCTTCAATCTAGTTATGAATCTCCCTCTGCCATTATGGACGCATTGTATGACACACAGAGAGCAAGTATGACACACGGAGAGCAAGTATGACACACGGAGAGCAAGTATGACACACGGAGAGCAAGTATGACACACGGAGAGCAAGTATGACACACGGAGAGCAAGTGGTGGCAAAAGAGCTGAGCACGGAACTCTGAGATATACTGCAGCAGGTAACTTCGATTGTAAACTACATTTAACCTCATCCACTGGGCACACACCTGTTTGCAAAACTAGTTGGAGATATGGGGTCAGAGCATTGAGAGAGGAACTGTTGTCATTAACAATGGATGTTAAAAAAAAACAGACTTAGTTGACTTTCTTTGTAATGTAAAGAAACGCTCCTTGCGAAAATAACAGACATATTTGGGAAACTGAACGAACTGAACGCAAGCATGCAGGGGAAATACAAAAACATTCCTCAGATGAGTGACCGAATCAGTGAATTCAGAGGAAAGAACTCTTATTGGAGAGAGAGTCTTTCAAAAGCCAACCATGCGCCTTTCCCACGGCTGTGCAACGGAAAACAGCATCAGTAAGTGTCCCACACGAGTGATGACTGCTCACCTCCAACACGTGGAAGACCACTTTGGGACCTACTTCCCAATCCGTTTGACTGTGATCCTGGTCAAGTTGACAGCCGATTGATCTGTCATGTGACCGAATGCTGCAGAAAACATGTTCACAGGTCACCATGGAGGAGTTTTGGTTCCTGACACAAAGGGAATACCATAACTGGGAATTTGGAAATCTCCAACATCCGACTTCATTGCGTTCAAGACATCTGGGAACTTG
>NC_060192.1:17227521-17282521 GCF_021184085.1 Oncorhynchus gorbuscha
TATTTGAGCGTGTATGTGCTGCTGCACTGAGCCGTGCATCGCTAAAGTGTTCCTGTCTGACTCTGGCCCAGATGTCGGGCCATGCTTTCATTAGCATCGCCCTCCTTTGAAGGCGGGGCAGTGTCAAGCCTCGCTGCATTACGTGATACCATGTGTTTGTGTGTGAATATTTGGTGTGTGTGTGCTCTCACTGTCTGTCTGGGAGAACAGGGGTTACATTCATTGGTCTCTGCTCCATTGCTGCCAGGGCTGCACACTGCAGGGACTCAGGGTCACAGAGTTCAGACACAAAGTACCTAAAGAGAAAGAGCAGCTTCCCCTGCTTCATCTCAACTAGCACTTTATGATGGTCATGAGATAATGATTTGTGGATGGAGGGCTATTGGATATGCGCAGCCATGCACGTACAGCACACTCACTTATTCTGGAGAATGTCAATCCTGGAGCGCGCTACCTGATCTTAAGCGATACTGCCTTAAAGTGATACTTTGTGATTTTGGCAATGAGGACATGTATCTCCTTCCCCAGAGTCAGATGAACCATTTTTATGTATCTGTGTGTAGCATGAAGGAAGTTATAGGTACAGTAGTTACGCAAGCCAATACTAACTAGCGTTAGGGCAACGACTGGAAGTCTTTGGGCATCTGCTAGCATGCCAAATACCAAAGTATCCCTTTAAGGTGTTCCAGACTTGCACTATATAAAAGCATCCGCACACCAGGACAAGTTTATTTTTATTTTTTACATTGGGATGTTGAGTGGAGGCCAACGAGGTTTGATCTGGAATAGAAGGAGAGGCACAGTGGATGTGTGCTGAAGGAAATATGCGGAAAGTCCCCGGGCGAGGGAGAAGAGAGGAGCTGGACTGTCAGTGTCACCTCCTCTCCTTTAAACCTTCTGCTTTCCCCATCACTCTCCCTCCCTCACCACATTCTCCATCCCTCACCAACTGTTTACACTGCAGATATCCAATGCAGAGAGATGGAATAAATGACTGACTGACATTTTTTGGCCTTCAAGACTATTTCTATGTATTTTTTGTGTTGTATTTTAACCCTTTGTTTAACTACGGAAGTCAGTTAAGAACAAATTCTTCTTTACAATGATGGCCTACCCCCGGCCAAACCCTAACCAGGACGACGCTGGGCCAATCCCCCTATGGGACACCCGATCCCGGCTGGTTGTGATACAGCCCGGGATCGAACCAGATGCCTAAGACCGCTGCGCCACTCGGGAACCCAACACTGTACTAGAGGAAGTTCTTGAAGATTGACTGCTATGCGGGATCGCTTGATTGATTAATTGACACCGTATGGCTGTCAAGGGACAAAATACAAGTGAGCAAAACATATTTCCATTGTGGTTACTCTCATGCCCTCTAGTTAGGGGTCATGGTATGAATTGATGTTTGCAAAAATGGGTGGCTGTGGCCATTAAAGTGGAGGACAACGGTTACCTCAGTGCAAGTCAGTCAGTCAGTCTGTTGTGTGTGTGCTATCGAGAGTGTGACACACGAAGGAGAGGCAGGCCCCTTTCTTAGAAAGCAGAGTGCGTGCCCGGACATATCCCTCTATGTTTATCCATCCGTATCCCAGTCAATTCCAGTCCCCTTTTCCCAGCGCTCCACGACTCTACACCGTCTGATTCCCACATAATGCCGAAGGGCCCTGGCACACAGACACAGTGCTCCACATTCAACCCTACTGCAATTAAGCTGGAATTCCGCCCAATGTCTCTTTCCCCCTTTCCTAGAACGAGAGCTCTCCTAGACAGGCTAATACCCCGGTGGGATTAGCTAATCAAGTGAGAAAGCAAGGCCTCTTATTCAAAGGCCAGGTTTGGATTGTCTGATCACCCTTGGGGCCTTTCGGCAGCCTGGGAGGCAAGGCTAGGTCAAACGCTTCAGAGCTGTTTATATACCAGCGAGTAGATTTAACCTTAATGAAAAATTCAGATGAGATGTCATTGCAGGTGCTGTTTTAGTCGGATTTGAAAGATAAAATTACTGTACTGGTAATTCTACCGTGTTGAAAAATAGACTTGGGTCTTGCCAAGGATTCATATAATCTTTATACATGTCTATCCTGTCGCATCGTAAATCTCTAACCTCTGGCATCCGTAGCAGGAGTTCCAAAGCAGGAGGACAGCCCACCATAACAGCTGACATTACAACACATTGTCAGTGGCTAAAACTCCTTTCTTCAAAATGTAAATGAAAAATTCACCACAGAATGAGAGAGAGAGAGAGAGAGAGAGAGAGGGAGGGGGGGGGGGCTGGGCACAAACTGTAGGTGCATCTCAGTTCCTCAGTTTCTTTTCTGTCCTTTTTTTCAAAGTGACCTCTATTCTGGCCACACAGACGCTTACGATACATGTGTTAAGATAATGTGGCCTGGAAACCGAATTCGGTGCTCACTTGATTAAACACTGGAATTCTGTGCAGTGCCCAGAAATGAGGTTAGCAAATGGGTTTTGTTGGTTGCCAGTTTGGAAGTGCACAAAAGGAAAGCAGGGAGAACACAGTGTCTGCGGCGTTGGCTTCTCAAAGCACTTGATGAATGTTGGTGTACGTCACTCTGGATAATACAAGGTATCTGTGGGCTCCAAATATGGCTGGAGGGGCGCTGTTTGGGGTTGTAATGACATATGCTAAAGTGAGAACCCTGTGCAGGGCCCCTCTCAGTAGGAACACACCTCAGTCTGCAGCTAGTCTGCTGCCTCCACTGCTTTACTGGCAATGAACTCAGTCCTCTGTCTGCCGCATATAGTCCATTGCTGAGAAAAGTCAACATCTCATTCAGCCCTGATACTTCACTGACCTCATCCATGTGTAGTCAGCCAGACCACTGTTCTAAATGCGTTGTTCTACAGACGTGGTATAAATTGTGTCCTATTTCTCCCCAACTTTCAGCACACATCTTCCAACAAACAATAATCAATCAATTAAATGTATTTATAAAGCCCTTTTTACATTAGCCGGTGTAACAAAGTGCTGTTCAGAAACCCAGCCTAAAACCTCAAACAGCAAGCAATGCAGATGTAGAAGCACGGTGGCTAGGAAAAACTCCCTAGAAAGGCAGGAACCTGGGAAGAAACCTAGAGAGGAACCAGGCTATGAGGGGTGGCCTGTCCTCTTCTGGCTGTGCCAGGTGGAGAATATAACAGAACATGGCCAAGATGTTCAAATGTTCATAGATGACCAGCAGGGTCATATAATAATAATCACAGTGTTATTCGAGGGTGCAACAGGTCAGCGCCTCAGGAGTAAATGTCAGTTGACTTTTCATAGCCAATCATTCAGAGTTAGAGTCCAAAACAGCAGGTCCGGGACAAGGTAGCACGTCCAGTGAACAGGTCAGGGTTCCATAGCCGCAGTTAGAACAGTTGAAATTGGAGTAGCTGCATGCACCGGTGGACTGGGGAAAGCAAGGAGTCATCAGGCCAGGTAGTCCTTGGGCTCAGGTCATCTGAGAGAAGAGAGAATGAGAATGAATGAGAGAGAATTAGAGGGAGCATACTTAAATTCACAAAGGACACTGGTTGAGACAGGAGAAATACTCCAGATATATAACAGACTGACCCTAACCCCCTGACACAAACTATTGCAGCATAAACACACAGATGTAGGATCCTTTTAGTTTTTTAGGGCGGGGGGGAGGGCATCCACCACCACCCGACCTCTTCGGGGGATAAATGTCCTCAGATGTAGGATAATCCCGCAGCAACAGGAAATGTGAATTATTATGTGAATTATAATTCATGGACATTACAACCATTATAAGTATTTTTTAAACTCAAATATACTACAAGTTTGCAACAAAATAGTGATCAAATTAAGCTACTACATCTGTATACTACATTTGACACATTTACCTGAATTCCTTACCACCCCACTAAATGTGTCACTACTGAAACACAGTGAAAGAGTTGCGGTTAAGGGGAAAGAATGCATAGTAGTGATCATTTTGATTAACATTCTATTACACATACATTTTATAAATGTTATTTGCATACCAAATTACCAAAATAGTCAAAACATGATTTTTAAACTTGATTTTCAAAATCTTTCAATTGAATTTAGAGAAATATAATCTCTATTGTTCTTTGTGAAATGTTCAGTGTTGATTGCATGAATCTGAAACTTGTTGATTGATTGAATTTATAATATAGTACAAATGACTTTGTGCTATATGAATTTAAGATTGTTTTGGGTTGAATTATTACATATGATGATAGGAATGAATGTCGCAGATTTGGAGACTGACTTGTGGGCGGGACAGCAATTCACACCACTTCTGTAGAATCCCCCATGTACAAATCATAGCACCCTCAGCTACAGCACACTCTATGCTCACATCTATGCTCTAGCTCTTCCCTGCCTGCAAACACATTCAAACAATCACACTCTATGCTCACATCTATACTCTAGCTCTTCCCTGCCTGCAAACACATTCAAACAATCACACTCTATGCTCACATCTATACTCTAGCTCTTCCCTGCCTGCAAACACATTCAAACAATCATACTCTATGCTCACATCTATACTCTAGCTCTTCCCTGCCTGCAAACACATTCAAACAATCATACTCTATGCTCACATCTATACTCTAGCTCTTCCCTGCCTGCAAACACATTCAAACAATCACACATGATGCTCACATCTATACTCTAGCTCTTCCCTGCCTGCAAACACATTCAAACAATCACACTCTATGCTCACATCTATACTCTAGCTCTTCCCTGCCTGCAAACACATTCAAACAATCACACATGATGCTCACATCTATACTCTAGCTCTTCCCTGCCTGCAAACACATTCAAACAATCACACATGATGCTCATGTGAAAATGAAAAGTGCTATATCAAAATAAATACATGTATTATTATAAGTTATGTCTGATCTGCTGGGTCCCTGTCCTTTTGACCCCTAGGACCTCCAGACGTGGAGCAGGCATGTGAGCCCAGCGTGCGTACCTGGAGCCCCAACGCCGGCATCGAGCAGTGGGTTGTGGGGCTGTCTGAGTGCCCCCTGCAGGGTTGCATGCTCCAGCTGGAGTTCCCCCACCCACTAGTACCCGACTCCCTCACCGTGTGGGTCACCTTCTTCAGCCCCGAGGAGATGGCCCTTCCCGCCATCCACAACATCCTGCTCCTGACCGTCAGTGGAAACAACCTCTCGCTGGGTCCTAGTAACGTGTTCTGTGATGCGCCGCTGACGCTGAAGCTGGACGTGGAGGAGGAGGTGTACGGCGTGCAGTTCTTCACCATGGAGCAGCATCTGGAGATTGACGCCACCCTACTGGCGTCCAAGCCCGACTGCCCGCTGTGTCGCCACTGCAAGCCACTCATCCACCGACTGCTGCGTCAGCCGCCATTCTCCCATACCCCCCATGGCGTGCTGTTGAACAACCCTGCCAGGCGATACACTGACAGGTGAGAGACTAGGGTGGTTGGCTGTTTACTGTCAGTTACACGTGACTTTGAATGCGTTGACTGTGTGGGTTGTACTGTATAGGCCTGGTGTAGGTTAATGTTACCTCAGGATTGCTGCGTTCTCTACTTAATAGGTGAGAAATTGTGTAGTAAGCTTTATCTTGTCACACAGCCAATTAATCTGATCCCGAGCCCAATCTCCTCATTGACCCTGTGTTGAGGGAAAACACTCTTATTTTTGCACTAAGTTGTTCTTGGTCAGGGGGTGAACGGAGCCAAATTTAATATGCTGAGGAAAGCACTGCAGCTGCAGGCTGATTTAAGCCTGGGCCTGCAAGCCTGCCTGCCTGTGTCCAGAAGGGCAGCTGATGTGGTCTTCCTGGCCCAGCCTCTGTCTACCCCAGCCAGGCACCAGGGATCTGGGCTGTGGGCTCTGTATATCTCCCCTCTAGAATGGGCCTAAGCCTACCTCCCCGCTCTCTGGCCAGCCCAGGCCTGGGCGGAGTGATATTTTGCACTGGTATAAATAAATACTTTTTACTTAATTTTGTTTTGGGGTCGGAAGAAATGCCTTTTAAAATCCCAAATAAGAAACCTCTATGAAAATGTCTCCTATACATATAAGTGTCATGATGTTTCAATGTGTTCTTTTGGAAGACCCTCAGGCATATTAGTGGGCCATCACCAGTTTGGTGGTTTCAAATCCACTGCCCAGCATCCATTTCTCAAGTCAAAGGTCATTCATTGATAGCCGCATTAGTTTTTTTCCAACTTCCACGGAGTTGCTGGGGAAAACAAATGTCTTGTTGATGGCATTATCTGTGCACAGTTGAGTTTTGTGCTTTGCTTTCATGGAATGTGGTGACTAGATAAAGGTAGAACTCTCTGTGGCATTGCCATGTGTTGTGCCATTTCACTTTCATGCTGTCAGCGTGGTTCACATGAGAAGGAAAATGGGTGAAAAGACACGATAGGGTGAGTATGCCTGTTATGCAAGATAAAGAGGGTGTTAATGCACTAGGCCTATATGATCAGGAATATTTTAGTAAGATAACCTTTTTAACATTAAATCTGTCTTCTCTTGAGATTAAAGTTATATTTACAGTTTTACTGCAAGTTTGTAATTGCCACAATGATATTTGTTCGTCAAATTATGTACTTTATTAGCTCGGCTGCTGTGGACAATTAGGGTAAGGAAACCAATGTGTCATTTTGTAAATTTGGGTGAACTATCCCTTTAAAGGTTTGGCCTGTTAATCAATCACTGTGGGTGGAATTGTCAGGGGAAGGGGGCAGGATGTTTGTGGGTCACAGAGTTATTAGGGTTTCAGACCTGTCAATCAATCACAGTGGGTGGGACTTTGAGGTAAGGAGGTAGATTAGTGATCTAGTTAGAAACACTAGTCAAGTCTACTCTTTCAATTTAATTTATTGTGGCAAAAACAAAATCGAGTGTACTCTTTCATTGTTGTTTATTGGGCCAAAAACCTAAGAAAAAAGGTTGTGTTCTGTCAAGTAAATATGGATTCCCTGTTGAGAAACGATATCAAATTGTTTTTTTATGTTCAGGGGGAGGACCCCCAGATCACCACTTTAGTTTAAGAATGTGAAATGTCAGAATAATAGTAGAGAGAATAATTTATTTGAGCTTTTATTTCTTTCATCACATTCCTAGTGGGTCAGAACTTTGCATGCACTCAATTAGTATTTGGTAGCATTGACTTTAAATTGTTTTATCTCTCTGGGATAGGTGGGACGCAATCGTCCCTCCTGGCCAATAGCCAGGGAAAATGCAGAGCGCCAAATTCAAATAAAATACTATAAAAATCAAACTTTCATTAAAGTTACACTCGTTGTGAATCCAGCCAACATGTTAGATTATTATCTGATGATAGCACAACAGTTAACAAAGAGAGTAGCATATTTCAACCTTGCAGGCACTACACAAAACTAAATAAAAATATAATTCATGCCTTACCTTTGACAAACTTCTTTTGTTGGCACTCCAATATGTCCCATAAATATCACAAATGGTCCTTTTGTTCGATTAATTCCGTCAATATATATCAAAAATGTCAATTTATTTAGCGAGGTTGATCCAGAAAAACACAGCTTACAACTTGCGCAACGTCACTACAAAATATCTCAAAAGTTACCTGTAAACTTTGCCAAAACATTTCAAACTACTTTTATAATACAACTTTAGGTATTTTTAAACGTTAATATTTGATCAAATTGAAGACGGGATGATCTGTGTTCAATACAAAAAGAAAACAAACTGATGCAACTTTTCTGGTCATGCGCCTCTCTCAAACAGTCCACTTCAAGTGACTCTTATTCAAGATGACCGTACTTCTTCATTACACAAAGGAAAAACCTCAACCAATTTCTAAAGACTGGTGACATCCAGTAGAAGCGGTAGGAACTGCAAACAAGTCCCTTGGAAATCTGTTTTCCCAATTGAAAACCCATTGAAAAGACAGTGACCTAAAAAAAAAACGTTTTTGTCCTCTGGGTTTTGCCTGCTACATAAGTTCTGTTATACTCACAGACATGATTCAAACAGTTTTAGAAACTTCAGAGTGTTTTCTATCCAAATCTACTAATAACATGCATATCTTATATTCTGGGGATGAGTAGCAGGCAGTTGAATTTGGACATGCTATTTATCCAAAAGTGAAAATGCTTCCTCCTATCCCGAAGAAGTTTTAACTTGGGTCAAACGTTTTTGTTAGCCTTCCAAAAGCTTCCCACAATAAATTGGGTGAATTCTGGCCCATTCCTCCTGACAGAGCTGGCATAACGGAGTCAGGTTTGTAGGCCTCCTTTTCAAAAAGTGCAAATCAACTCCAGAACAACATCAAAGGACCTTATGAAGATGCTGGAGGAAACAGGTACTAAATTATCTATATCCACAGTTAAACAATTCCTATATCAAGATAACCTGAAAGGCCGCTCAGCAAGGAAGAAGCCACTGCTCAAAAACCGGCTAAAAAAGTCCGACTATGGTTTGCATCTGCACATGGGGACAAAGATCGTACTTTTTTAGCAATGTCCTCTGGTCTGATGAAACAAAAATAGAACTGGTTGGCCATAATGACCATTGTTATGTTTGGAGGAAAAAGGGGGAGGCTTGCAAGCCGTAGAACACCATCCCAACCGTGAAGTACGGGGGTGGCAGCATCATGTTGTGGGGGTGCTTTGCTGTAGGAGGGACTGGTTAACTTCACAAACTAGATGGCATCATGAAGGAGGAAAATTACATGGATATATTGAAACAACATCACAAGACATCAGTCAGGAAGTTAAAGCTTGGTCGCAAATGGGTCTTCCAAATGGACAATGACCCCAAGCATATTTCCAAAGTTGTGGCAGAATGGCTTAAGGACAACTAATCACAAAGCCTTGACCTCAATCCCATAGAAAATTTGTGGGCAGAACTGAAAACGCCTGTACGAGCAAGGAGGCCTACAAACCTGACTCAGTTACACCAGCTCTGCCAGGAGGAATGGGCCAAAATTCACCCAACTTATTGTGGGAAGCTTGTGGAAGGCTATTTAAAGGCAATTTAAAGGCAATGCTACCAAATATTAATTGAGTGTATGTAAACTTCTGACCCACTGATGAAAGAAATAAAAGTTTAAATAAATAATTCTCTCTACTATTATTCTGACACTTCACATTCTTACAATAAAGTGGTGATCCTAACTGACCTAAGACATGGAATTTTTACTAGGATTAACAAGTCCAATACAGCAAATGAAAGATACACATTTTGTTAATCTACCCATCATGTCCGATTTCAAAAATGCTTTACAGTGAAAGCACAACATATGATTATGTTAGGTCATAGCCAAGTCAAAAAAACACACAGCCATTTTTCCAGCCACAGATAAGAGTCACAAAAAGCAGAAATATAGATAAAATTAATCACTAACCTTTGATGATCTTCATCAGATGACACTCATAGGACATCATGTTACACAATACATGTATATTTTGTTCGATAATGTGCGTATCTATATCCAAAAATCTCAGTTTACATTGGCGCGTTATGTTCAGTAATGTTTTGATTCCTAAACATCCGGAGATTTTGCAGAAATTCTCATAATAAACATTGATAGAAGATACAAGTGTTATTCACAGAATTAAAGATAGACTTCTGCTTAATGCAACCGCTGTGTCAGTTTTTATTTAAACTTCTGAGAACGGCGCTAAGAGCCCAATCCAGCCAGAGAAATATCTGCCATTTTGGAGTCAACAGAAGTTAGAAATAACACTATAAATATTCACTTACCTTTGATGATCTTCATCAGAAGGCACTCCCAGGAATCCCAGTTCGACAATAAATGACTGATTTGTTCCATACAGTTCCATAAAGTCCATCATTTATGTCCAAATAGCCACTTGTCATAGCCACAGTGTGTTCAGCCCAGTAATCCATCTTCATGAGACGCGAGCACTTCGTCCAGACAAAAACTCAAAAAGGTCCGTTACACGTCGGAGAAACAAGTCAAACGATACATGGAATCAATCTTTAGGATGTTTTTAACATAAAACATCAATAATGTTCCAACCAGAGAATTCCTATGTCTGAAGAAAAGCAATGGAACGAGAGCTAACTCTGTCGGGAGTGTGCGTCACGAGCCTGAGACACTCTGCCAGACCACTGACTCAAACAGGCCTCATGAGCCCCTCCTTTATAGCAAAAGCTTGAAACAAGTTTCTAAAGACGGTTGACATGTAGTGGAAGCCGTAGGAAGTGCAACTCCATAGACATTGTGTATTTGGTAGGCCAAGCTTTGAAAAACTACAAACCTCAGATTTCCCACTTCCTGGTTGGATTTTTCTCTGGTTTTCACCTGCCATATGAGTTCTGTTATACTCACAGACATCATTCAAACAGTTTTAGAAACTTCAGAGTGTTTTCTATACAATACTAATAATAATATGCGTATATTAGCATCTGGGACAGAGTAGGAAGCAGTTCACTCAGTTCACTATTCATCCAAAAGTGAAAATGCTGCCCTCATCCAAAAGAGTTTTAAATGTCAGAAATTATGAAAAACTTACTTCAAATGTATTTGGCTAAGTTGTATGTAAACTTCCGACTTCAACTGTATATAGCCAAGTTATCGCTACTTGTTGTGTATTTATTATTTTATTATAACGTGTTATTACTTTTCTATTATTTGTTTATTTTATTTTATCGCTGTATTGTTGTGAAGGACCCGTAAGTAATCATTTCACTGTTAGTCTACACCTGTTGTTTACAAAGCATGTAACAAATAAAATGTGATTTGATGTGGAAGGTTGGACTGGTCAGGGGTAATTAGGGACTGGATGTTAAAAAAGTTGGCATCATTATATAATATGCTATATATAATCATTCTTACTTTCAAGGAGTAGGGTATTTGATGCAAGGGTATTTGGTGAAGCATATAAGAGTACTTTTCCATTTGATAAAATTTGCCTACATTATCACGATCTCTTGCTCGCTCGAGAAAAGTAATTTGTGACTGGCTTGCAAATGAAATCCCCTGCATCATTTTCGAAATGATTTTCATTAGTCTACCGATTTGACAATGTAAATAGACCATTTTTCGGGAATATGCCGTTATTCCCCTTTAATTCTCTGCTACTCCCAAAATGTTTCAGGGACATCAAATTATCATGTTGTGTGCATTTCATCAAATGCTCGTCGTCAAACAACTAATAGGTCTAATATTGCGCAGCTCTTGTTATTTTCTCATGTTTGATCCAGACTGAGTTCAAACCTGCAGCAAACCGCACAATGGTACAAATTGATGACGGGCGACATCAGGCACACATCAGGATATAATAAGCCCTCATTGTAAAACACTGAGAAATATAGAAATTAATCGATTGTAAATTAACAAATACAAAAGCTTTCACGGACTGAAAAAAAAAGCATGACCTCCCCCCCAATTCCTCCATGTACCCCGTTCTGTAAATTTCAAAAGGTCCCTTAGGGGTTGTCTGAGAAAAGGGAGGAGGGTTAGGGGGATGACCCTAGTCTTCTGAGACCCCCCTGGCCCATGGGCTAATCCTCTCCCTGACCTGGTTCCTATGGCCTGTCAGGGCTTCAAAGCCCACCTCAGCTCTGACGTGACGGGACCCGCCAGCCCGGAAGGAAGAGGACAGCTGCCCCCTACGGCCCCTTTTCACTGGGAACCCTGCCCCCATTCTGCCCTTCTCCTTCCCTCCTATATCCCCCTATGTTCTCCTATGGCCTTACCCCTGTGGCCCCATGGCCCTGCTCCTCTCCTGTCAAGTCCACTGTTGCTCTAGCCCTGAGAAGACATGCCCTTTCAGATCTATTCAGAGAGCTCTGTTGTTTTCCCAGCTCTGACTGCCTAACTAGGAGGTTTTTGTTTTCTTTTTGCCAGCAAAACAGTTTAGGGATGTATAAAACACTTCTTTAGGTATTTGTGAGAAATAGCTTTGTGCTCCAACATTACTTGTTTTAGATCACCTCCGTGTGCAGATTGTTTTGGGGGAGGTTTTTTGTTTTGTTTGTGAGTTCGGGTTCACAGATACGTGCAAAAATGATGTTTTTTTAAAGAGTATAATACTATGAATGGTTTTGAAGCCTCGTGTTTTGCAATACTAATGTGTACTGCAAAGAAAACATACAACACCCTCTTCTCTCCCCCCTCTCTCCCCCTTCCTCTTCACCTCTCTTCCTACTCCTCTCCCCATAACACACACTCCGTCTCCATTGCCCCCTCCACTCCAACAAAGTCCCACTGTGCCCTGCGTTCCCCCTGACATCCCTTGCCTGCTCTCTCTCCATAAGGAGCAGCATTAGCACTGAGCCTTGCAGAAGCTCTCTAATATGAACCATATTGGTGAGTGGCAGACAGAGGTAGTGGGGGAGGCAACAGCGGGTCCCTGGATGTCTGGTCGTCTCACCTCTTGCTCTGCCTCTCTCTCTCTCTCCTTAGAACCCTTTTTCAAAATTACGACCTGATTTCCCTGGGATAAAATTGGGCAAGATCCAAAAAAAGTGGATTTTGGGGGGATTGTTAAGGTGGAATGTTCAGGAGGGGGTTGTGTTTCTCTGTGGGAGGCTGTGGAGGTGATTCTGGGTTTACTATAATTCTGCTCCCTCTGCCAAAAATGGGCGCTGACCAATTTTACTGTGAAGCACTAAATTGAAGTTCAAAGGTCCATACTGCGGGTGCAGATTCCTCATAGGATTCCACAGGTTGTTATGATAAAGAGGTTTTCTCTAGAGTTCCCACAGTGGAGTTCCACAGATATCTGCGGTCTCCAACCAGACGACGCAACTGTCCAGTGAAAATCTCACCTTTAAAAGTTCATCTTCTGTTAACTTGTACCCAAATAATGTTGTTGACGTGAATTGTACACATATTTGAAACCAAAGCTGAAAGCATAATTTGGAGGGGGGGAAAAAACACTTTAAATAACCCATCTCAAACAGAAAACGCTTGAAATTTGCTTGGATAATGACATTGTTATCTTTGGTCGAGACAGGCCTGTATGTGATTGGTCCAGCAGCCTTTTCCTTTTTGCCAAATTCTCCGGTGGGATAAGGATCCTTCTCGAGACTAGGGGAGAAACGAGTTTATAGCACACAAGCAAGCTAGCTTGCAAGGCAAGCAAACCACAGCTTGCAAGCAAAAAAGGACCAAACCTATGTAACAACTATCTCGCCAGTCACTTCTACACTTACTGGCCAGTTGTTGTTTATTTTAAAACATTTTTAATCCCTTTTTCTCCCCAATTTCGTAATATCCAATTGGTGGTTACAGCCTTGTCCCATCGCTGCAACTCCCGTACGGGCTCAGGAGAGGTGAAGATCGAGAGCGATGCATCCTCCGAAACACAACTCTGCCAAGCCACACTGCTTCTTGACACACTGCTTGCTTAACCCGGAAGCCAGCCACAAAAATGTGTCAGAGGAAACACCGTCCAACTGGCGACCATGCCAGAGTACATGTGCCCAGCCCACCAAAGGAATCGCTAGAGCGAAATGGGACAAGGACATCCCAGTCTGCCAAACCCTCCCCTAACCCAGACGATGCTGAGCCAATTGTGCGCTACCTCATGTGTCTGAATGTGGCCAGCTAAGGTGGCTGCAACACAGGATCGAACCCGGATCTGTAGTGATAGCTCTAGTACTGCTACACGGTGCCTTAGACCGCTGCTCCACTCGGGAGACACTTACCGGACAGTTTAACAGGTACACCCATCTAGTACAGAGTCAGCCCCCTCTTTCCTTCCAGAACAGCCTGAATTATTCCGGGAATGGATTCTATAAGGTGTCTGCAACGTTTGTTGCGCAATCTGTATCAAGGGACCTAACGTGTGTCATGAAAACTTTCCCCACACCAGTACATCACCACCACCAGCCTGTACCAGACAGGATGGGTGCATGGACTCCTGACTCTGTCATAAGCATGACGCAACATGAACCGGGATTCGTCGGACCAGGTGATGTTTTCCCACTCCTCAATTGTCCAGTGTTGGTGATCATGTGCCCACTGGAGCAGTTTCTTCTGTCGTTCTGCACACCCGGAATGTTATTTATCTGTTTGTGGCCAGCCAGTTAGCTTGCATGATTCTTGCCATTCTCCTTCAACCTCTGTCATCAACAAGCTGTTTTCACCCACAGGACTGCCACTGACTGGATGTTTTTTTGTTGTTGCAGCATTCTCGGTAAACCCTAGACACTGTCATACGTGAAAAACACAGGATGGCGGCCACGCCTGAGATACTGGATCCGGCACGCCTGGCACGATGATCATAACGTGATCGATTAGTCTTTCGCCCCTATACCCAGGTCGGACGACCGATTTGCACGTCTGACCTCCCAAAGTTCCTTAGGTCACTCGTTTAGCCCATTCTAATGTTCAATCAAACAGTAACTGAATGCCTTGATGCCTGTCTGCCTTATGTAGCCATCCATTTTTGTGAACGGGGTGTTGTTCCTAATAAACTGGTATTTCAAATGATGTGGTTTGTAAGAGTTGACCTGCTGGCTGTTTAGAAGCAGTTAGCTAACGCTAGTATGCCTAAGTTAGTTAGAATGCCAATGTTAGCTAGCATGCTAACATTAGCAAACATTAGCTAGCTGGCTAGCCAATAAAAAACCAAGTCAAAGCAGATCCTCCACACAACAACCATCTCACCATTCCCTTTTATTTTAAAACTTGTGGTTTGTAACAAAAAGTTTTATGTCAAGAGGAAACCTAGCTAGCTGTTGTTAACTGATATATGTAGCAGAAGTAACTAGCTATCTATGTTCACGACTAGGTTGTTAGATAGCTACTGTAACAACAGAAATATCAGGAATATAGTGACAAAGCAAAGGACAAATAATCAGCCTGCATTTATGGCTGTAATAGTAAAGTGACCTAGTTCCATCATTCATTTCCAAATCCTGAATCCAATCCATCCATCCAATTTGACTTGGTGCAGCCTGGCTCCGTCAGTCTGCCTCAGTGCCCCCACATGGGATCTATTTTGAATATCCAAGTGTTTGCACGTCTCATTGGCTGAGCTGTCAAATTATTATTTATATTTTTTACCAGTATATGCCCAAACCACTCTGTTGTTTCCTAACAGGCCAAGCAGGGGCTTACAGAAAAAAACTGATTTTAACATCTATTTAATTCATATTGTAATTAATTTGAGGTAATATTTAATAAAAAACCTGGAACACTAGACATAGCATTATATAGCTTATTTCAAATACTTTCAAATACTTGAGCAACCTCCTCAAACGTATCTGACCTAGATCTGCCTCTAAGAACATGTATAGGGGAGTTAAAAATAAAATTACTTATCAATTTTTGTTTGACGTCAATGGTTTCCATTGTTATTATTACCATTACTTATACTGTCTTTGCTGATATTCCTACTTTGGCACTGTCCGTATGTTAGGTTTACTCTTCACTGTCTGATTTGGCCCCACTCAACAGTGAATCATTAACGCTAGGCTAGGCCAGTGGAGCTCCTCGCTAAATGACATGTCATCTGAACCATGGGAGTGATGGTGTCATCAATGTGAGACAAACTGTTGGTTGACTGTGTGCCTACTCTGCAGCTTGTTATTGTGCTGAATTAAGGTAATGGAGTTATGTCTTAATTCTTATAATATAATATCGCAGAAAATATTTTGTACCTTCTAATTCAAGAGAAGAGATAGAAGTAGCACTGCCACCAAATCCTTGTGACTCTGAGGCTGTGCTATAGTCATTTTATATTGTAGAGTAAATTGCATGACATTGAGTTGGGCTCAGGGTTTCCCCAAACTCGGTCCTGGTTTTTGACCTAGCACTTCACAGCTGATTCAAATACCCAACTCATCATCAGCTGTGTAGTGCTAGGAGGGGGGGGGGGACTCTGTTCCATTCATAAGAATTAGTGCAATAATATTTAATAGGCAGGAAACCTCAAATGCAGCTGTCACCTTAACAAAAGGTATGCTGCTTTATTTATTGTTCTTCAAAGGATTCGTTGAAGCATTTCTTCAACATCTTAGATTTATCTGGCCTCTTATCTGGCCTCTCATCTTGTCTCACATTAACAGCTGCTAACCATGTGTATGTGACAAATAAAATTGGATTTGATTTAGTCACCTGGAATGTATTTCAGTGAACAGGTGTGCCTTGTTAAAAGTTAATGTGTGGAATTTAGCCAATCAGTTGTGTTGTGACAAGGTTGGGGTGGTATACAGAGATATCCCTATTTGGTAAAAAACCAAGTCCATATTATGGCAAGAACAGCTAAAATTAGCAAGGAGAAACGACAGTACATCATTACTTTACGACATGGAAGTCAGTCAATACGGAACAGTTTAAGAACTTTGAAAGATTCTTGAAGTGCAGTCACAAAAACCATCAAGCGCAAAGATGAAACTGGTTCTCATGAGGACCGCCACAGGAAAGGAAGAGCCAGAGTTACCTCTGCTGGAGAGGATAAGTTCATTATAGTTACCAACCTCAGAAATTGCAGCCCAAATAAATGCTTCACAGAGTTCAAGTAACAGACACATTTCAAAATCAACTGTTCAGAGGAGATGATGTGAATCAGGCCTTCAGGGTCGAATTGCTGCAAAGAAACCACTACTAAAGGACACCAATAAGAAGAAGAGACATGTTTGGGCCAAGAAACACGAGCAATGGACATTAGACTGTTGTAAATCTGTCCTTTTGTCTGATGAGTCCAAATTTGCGATTTTTGGTTACAACCGCCGTGTCTTTGTGAGATGCAGACTAGGTGAACGGATGATCTCCGCATGTGTGGTTCCCACCATGAAGCATGGAGGAGGAGGTGTGATGATGCTTTGCTGGTGACACTGTCTGTAATTTATTTCGAATTCAAGGCACACTTAACCAGCATGGCTACCACAGCGTTCTGCAGCGATATGCAGATTGAAGGAAAAGCAGCTCAGCATATGTGGGAACTACTTCAAGACGGTTGGAAAAGCATTCCAGATGAAGTTGGTTGAGAGAATGCCAAGAGTGTGCAAATGTGTCATCAAGGCAAATAAAGGTAAATAAAAAGGCAAAGGGTGGCTACTTTGAAGAATCTCAAATATAAAATCTATTTTGATTTGTTTAACACTTTTTTGGCAACTACATGATTCCATATGTGTTATTTCAAAGTTGTAATGTCTTCACTATTATTCTACATTGTAGAAATCTGGGAAAATTAAGAAAACCTGACTAGTGCTGTACATATATGCACACACACACATGCCTAATTCGCTCCCCGTCAAGATATCAGTGACAGATAGCCTTAGTGACATCAGAGTTTCCCATTGAACCTCTCTCCCCTCTGTGTCTTGACAAAGGTGCTTTTCTTATGTAGACCCACGCCGGAGCATATTTCACATGCCAGTTATTGTCCCTGGTGGCCCCCGGTGGCCCCCGTATCTGTACAGCCTCTCTTGACACTATTTGAAAAATCAGTTTTCTTTTCCTTTTCCCTCCTTTTTTCTATTCTCTACTGCATCCCAATGTTTTTTCTCGCCCTCCTCCTTCTCTTTCTTTCCCCTCCAAGACTGGGGAGTGTTTGGAGATGGGAGGCCGAGAGTGGTTGTTGATCTTGGCAGACGACGTGAAGGAAGCCTCATGTGAACTTTTGCTCTGGTATAAGCCGCATAGTTAAATATCATCAGAAGTTTGTGACGTAGCTCTCCTTGCAGCAAGAATAAGTCGTCTGCCTTTCTCTCTCTCTCTTGCTCTGTCATTCTCTCTCTCCCTCTCTCTTGCTCTGTCTTTCTCTCTCTGCCTTTCTCTTGCTCTGCCATTCTCTCTCTCCCTCTCTTGCTCTGTCATTCTCTCTCTGCCTCTCTCTTGCTCTGTCATTCTCTCTGCCTTTCTCTTGCTCTGTCATTCTCTCTCCCTCTCTCTTCCTCTGTCATTCTCTCTCCCTATCTCTTGCTCTGTCATTCTCTCTCTGCCTCTCTCTTGCTCTGTCATTCTCTCTGCCTTCCTCTTGCTCTGTCATTCTCTCTCCCTCTCTCTTGCTCTCTCATTCTCTCTGCCTCTCTCTTGCTCTGTCATTCTCTCTCCCTCTCTCTTGCTCTGTCATTCTCTCTCCCTCTCTCTTCCTCTGTCATTCTCTCTCTCTATCTCTTGCTCTGTCATTCTCTCTCTGCCTTTCTCTTGCTCTGTCATTCTCTCTCCCTCTCTCTTCCTCTGTCATTCTCTCTCCCTCTCTCTTCCTCTTTCATTCTCTCTCCCTCTCTCTTGTTCTGTCATTCTCTCTGCCTCTCTCTTGCTCTGTCTTTCTCTCTGCCTCTCTCTTGCTCTGTCATTCTCTCTGCCTCTCTCTTGCTCTGTCTTTCTCTCTGCCTCTCTCTTGTTCTGTCATTCTCTGCCTCTCTCTTGCTCTGTCTTTCTCTCTGCCTCTCTCTTGCTCTGTCATTCTCTGCTGCCTCTGTCTTTCTCTTGTTCTGTCATTCTCTCTGCCTCTCTCTTGTTCTGTCATTCTCTCTGCCTCTCTCTTGCTCTGTCTTTCTCTCTGCCTCTCTCTTGTTCTGTCATTCTCTCTGCCTCTCTCTTGCTCTGTCTTTCTCTCTGCCTCTCTCTTGTTCTGTCATTCTCTGCCTCTCTCTTGCTCTGTCTTTCTCTCTGCCTCTCTCTTGTTCTGTCATTCTCTCTGCCTCTCTCTTGCTCTGTCTTTCTCTCTGCCTCTCTCTTGTTCTGTCATTCTCTCTGCCTCTCTCTTGTTCTGTCATTCTCTCTGCCTCTCTCTTGCTCTGTCTTTCTCTCTGCCTCTCTCTTGTTCTGTCATTCTCTCTGCCTCTCTCTTGCTCTGTCTTTCTCTCTGCCTCTCTCTTGCTCTGTCTTTCTCTCTGCCTCTCTCTTGTTCTGTCATTCTCTCTGCCTCTCTCTTGCTCTGTCTTTCTCTCTGCCTCTCTCTTGCTCTGTCATTCTCTCTGCCTCTCTCTTGCTCTGTCATTCTCTCTGCCTCTCTCTTGTTCTGTCATTCTCTCTGCCTCTCTCTTGTTCTGTCATTCTCTCTGCCTCTCTCTTGCTCTGTCATTCTCTCTTTCCCTATCTCTTGCTCTGACGTTCTCTCTCTCCCTCTCTCTTGCTCTGTCGTTCTCTCTCTCTGCCTCCCAGCCATCCTTCACGCCGTTCCAGCCGCTTGCCTCCACTCGCACGGGTCACGTCCCTCCGTCAGGCCTGGCGAGAAATCTCAGTGTGTGTGTGTCTCCCCCTTGTCCCGTACGGGGCCTGGCTCGGCCTACCGCCCTTGGTGTTCTTCTCGTGACAGAATCGGACGAGGAGGAGGGGGAGAGAGCGAGTCGAGGTCCATGTTGGCGGCATCACTCTGGGCGTCACTCCCTCTGCTCACTCGTGTTTCCTCCAGGCTCATGTCTCCTACAGCTTTTCTTTTCCAGAGGCTTGACTAATTCAATTAAGACTACGGGATATTTGAGAAAGTCGCCTCGGAGCGTGCCAAAACTGGGGAACACTGTAAAACAGAGCAGTGGTTCAGGTCAAACATCCCATTTGATTGTTGTTAATAATACAATCACCCCCCCAGATCCTCAATATCCTCCTGACTGTTCTGTACTGGAGAACATGGAAACTGCCTGGGTTGTACCTTCCTTTATGTGTGTGTGTGTGTTTGCGTGCGTGTGTTTTCATTGTATCTGGGGCAGGACAGCCAAATGGAACCCCGTGTTCTCTCTTGCCTGCTGTGAGGGAGCAGGAGAGTGACTGGGGTCTTTGGGATGAAAAGGCATGGAGCACATTTCATACTCAAAACCACCAAGGTAAAAAAAAAGGCTTTCCTGCAGTACATTTTTGGACACATTTCGAAAGGCACGGACCGTGTGCTGTGTCGGTGTGCTCAGGGCTGAGCTGTGTATGGGTTTGAGTGTTTATTTTGTCTTCATTGTACTTTCTTTCGATGTGTGTGTGTGTGCATGCACGTGTGTGTCTGTGTCTGCACCGGTACCTGCAATGAACCTCAATCTGTGTGTGCCTGGTGCTTCACTCCAAGCGTGTGTTTTATTGGATGTGAGAAGCCCCGTTCCCAGCTGTGTGCCTGGTCAGAACAGAGCTAAATCGATGCAGAAAAAGGTAGCTCAGGCCATATTCACGTTAAGGGTTCATTTGAATGATTTA
Source organism: Oncorhynchus gorbuscha (assembly GCF_021184085.1). Taxonomy (NCBI): domain Eukaryota; kingdom Metazoa; phylum Chordata; class Actinopteri; order Salmoniformes; family Salmonidae; genus Oncorhynchus; species Oncorhynchus gorbuscha. The sequence goes on from NC_060192.1 coordinate 17,247,599, forward strand.
TTTGGTCACTTACTAAATGTTACTACTTCCCTGGCCATTAGGGCGGGCACCTCCTAAATCTGCTGATGGCGACTGGAAGAGAAGGGGAAAGAGAGAGGAAGGGGAAGGCCCTGGCCTCATGTGAACCAAATTGTAAGCGTGATGGTTGACACTGCTGCTGTAGAGGCTCTGTAACACAGGGCTAAATTCTCTCTCTCTCTCTCTCTCTCTCTCTCTCTCTCTCTCTCTCTCTCTCTCTCTCTCTCTCTCTCTCTCTCTCTCTGTTTCTGTGTGTGTCAAATCCAAATCGTATTGGCACATGCACGTGTTTAGCAGATGTAATTGCGGGTGTGTAGCAAAATGCTTGTGTTTCTAGCTCCGATAGTTAGTAATATCTAACAATTTCCCTACATATACCCAATTCCCACAAATCTAAGTAAGAAATGGAATTGAGAATATACAGTGCCTTGCGAAAGTATTCGGCCCCCTTGAACTTTGCGACCTTTTGCCACATTTCAGGCTTCAAACATAAAGATATAAAACTGTCTTGTTTTGTGAAGAATCAACAACAAGTGGGACACAATCATGAAGTGGAACGACATTTATTGGATATTTCAAACTTTTTTAACAAATCAAAAACTGAAAAATTGGGCTTGCAAAATTATTCAGCCCCTTTACTTTCAGTGCAGCAAACTCTCTCCAGAAGTTCAGTGAGGATCTCTGAATGATCCAATGTTGACCTAAATGACTAATGATGATAAATACAATCCACCTGTGTGTAATCAAGTCTCCGTATAAATGCACCTGCACTGTGATAGTCTCAGAGGTCCGTTAAAAAAATACAGTTTTAAATCTTTATGTTTGAAGCCTGAAATGTGGCAAAAGTTCGCAAAGTTCAAGGGGGGCGAATACTTTCGGAAGGCACTGTATACATATCAGGACGAGCAATGTCAGAGCGGCATAGACTAAGATACAATAGAATAGTATAGAATACATTAAATGCATATGAGATGAGTAATGCAAGACATGTAAACATTATTAAATGTACTAGTGTTCCATTTATTAAAGTGGCCAGTGATTTTAAGTATATGTATATAGGCAACAGCCTCTATGTGCTTTAGATGGCTATTTAATAGTCTGATGGTCTTGAGATAGAAGTTGTTTTTCAGTCTCTAGGTCCCAGCTTTGATTCATCTGTACTGACCTCGCCTTCTGGATGATAGTGGGGTGAACAGGCAGTAGCTTGTGTGGCTGTTGTCCTTGATGATCTTTCTGGCCGTCCTGTGACATCGGGTGCTGTGGGTGTCCTAGAGATAGTTTGCCCCCGGTGATGCGTTGGGCAGGCCACACCACCTTCTGGAGAGGCCTGTGGTTGAGGGCGGTGCAGTTGCCGATACCAAGCGGAGATACAGCCCAACAGGATGCTCTCAATTGTCCATCTGGAAAAGTTTGTGAGGGTTTTAGGTGCCATGCCAAATTTCTTCAGCCTCCTGAGGTTGAAGAGGAACTGCAAATTGAAGTGGGACTAGGGTGATAGGTAAGATAAAGGTGATATGATCCTTGACTAGTCTCTCAAAGCACTTGATGATGACAGAAGTGAGTGCTACGGGGCGATAGTCATTTAGTTCAGTTACCTTTGCTTTCTTGGGTACAGGAACAATGGTGGCCATCTTGAAGCATGTGGGGACAACATAATGGGATAGGGAGAGATTGAATATGTCCGTAAACACACCAGCCAGCTGGTCTGCGCATGCTCTGAAGACGCAGCTAGGGATGTCGTCTGGGCTGGCAGCCTTGCGAGGGTTAACACACTTAAATGTCTTGCACAAGAGCGTGTGCATGTGTGCATGTGTTATTTTAAGTATTTGGCAGGGGTATAGGGTAGGTTGTGAGTGAGTTAGTGATTGCAAATATGCACTGTATAGAAAGGGAGGGTATATTACAGTAAACTACCCGAATGTTGGTGTCTTTCAAGGATTTATGTCATCTATCACAAGAAATCTAGTGGCCCTTTTAGGTACTTCAGATTTTTACAGGTGTCTACAATTATCTCTTATGAAATACAGTGATTAAATTGATCGAATTTAAAAATGTTATATATAATGACAAAGCTGTAAAAAAAAATCCTAAATATAAACCATCAATTTAGTGAGTACCATTGGTGTTTAATATGAGGGTTGCTGTATGAAATATCCTTTATATTTTTACACACTTTTGTTTATATCACTATGTACTGTACGTATGTACTGTAAGTATGTACTGTACTTGTTGTCAATGTTTTGGCGTCAAACTGGTGGCAGTGCTGAAAAAAGTCAATAGTTGGAGGAGTTGCAGAGGTCATTGAAAATAATGCCCTTGTTGATTCATGTTTTTAAATGATTAATTCGGCTATTTTCTCTTGAACCACTTGGTCTATCTACTAGAAACTCATGGACAATATGGACACAAATATAATAACTATACTGTATATGAATATATACTTTTAAAGTTATTCAAGTATTAATGACCAAAGTTACAATAGATTGCCATAGATTTTCCGTTAATTACCAAACTTTCGGAAGGTTCCAGTAACCTTGGTAAACTACCGGTAGCTTTTGCAACCCTAAGTGCATGCACGTGTGTTTTTGTGAGTATGTCTGCTTGTGTATGCCAAATGTGTTTGTGTGAGGCTCTCTGTGTGTATATGAGCTCAGAGGTGGGAATAATAGGATTTGATCGTCAGTGTGTGATGGTGATGATGCCTATTGGTTATATTCACTGTCATTATATCTGCCCTGTTCTTCTCCATCCTGGAAAATCCAAACATGAACCAGCAACTCTCGCGATTATAACTGACAATTCAAACAAAACCATGGCCAACATATAGATACAGTATATCTACTGATTCCCTTGGCTCATTCATTGAATTGTACATTGTTGAGCTATCCTGTTGGCCGGCACGCAGAGAGCACACTGATGTGGAGCTATGGGGCTGTTTGTTTCTCTAACTCCCATCTTGTTTTTGGCCTGCGTCAGCCATATTGTGTTACACCGTTTGAAAGCAGTACTGGAGCCCATCGCCAGATGTTTTGTTTGTGTCTCAGCGTCCTCGGAGTAGGACGGAAGGAGAGGTGTACTGCTGAGCACGCTGCCGGCCCCGTGGCTGTCCCCTCACCTCACCTCTACACACACACACACACACACACACACACACACACACACACACACACACACACACACACACACACACACACACACACACACACACACACACACACACACACACACACACACACACACACACACACACACACACACACACACACACACACACACACACACACACACATAAACACACACACACATGCTGCGGTCACAGCAACTAGCATATCTTCAACTTTTGTTTGAACAACTCACTCTGTCAGTCTGTTTGGAGAGGCTCCATAGATGTCACTTATAGTACAACAGAGGATGAGGGACAGAGGCAGGAACAAGGCAGGAACCTCATACAGGCTGCAGGGACAGACAATTCAGGTGGGGAGAGAGAGTGTGTGAATACTGAGCCATTTGCCTGAACGGACTGCAATTGAAACCTACCGTAACAGTCATGCCCACCTCATTGCTCTGACTTGTGATCCTGCAGGGCTTTTATGGACCTCTCCTTGTAGGTTACTGGAATTTGTTCTTATCTAGGGCTGAACATTTTGTAAATGGGACGTGTATAGAAAATGGAGTTACGAGCACAGATCTTAAGTTACAATTCGTCCTCAAATAGTCTTGATATTTCTTTGCCCAAAGAATATTCAAATCAAATCAAAATCAAATCAAATCGAATGTATTTATATAGCCCTTCGTACATCAGCTGATTTCTCAAAGTGCTGTACAGAAACCCAGCCTAAAACCCCAAACAGCAAGCAATGCAGGTGTAGAAGAAAAAGTCCCTAGAAAGGCCAAAATCTAGGAAGAAACCTAGAGAGTAACCAGGCTATGTGGGGTGGCCAGTCCTCTTCTGGCTGTGCCGGGTGGAGATTATAACAGAACATGGCCAAGATGTTCAAATGTTCATAAATGACCAGCATGGTCCAATAATAATAAGGCAGAACAGTTGAAACTGGAGCAGCAGCACGGCCAGGTGGACTGGGGACAGCAAGGAGTCATCATGTCAGGTAGTCCTGAGGCATGGTCCTAGGGCTCAGGTCCTCCGAGAGAGAGAAAGAAAGAGAGAATTAGAGTGAGCACACTTAAATTCACACAGGACACCGAATAGGACAGGAGAAGTACTCCAGATATAACAAACTGACCCTAGCCCCCCGACACATAAACTAATGCAGCATAAATACTGGAGGCTGAGACAGGAGGGGTCAGGAGACACTTTTGCCCCATCCGAGGACACCCCGGACAAGGCCAAACAGGAAGGATATAACCCCACCCACTTTGCCAAAGCACAGCCTCCATACCACTAGAGGGATATCTTCAACCACCAACTTACCATCCTGAGACAAGGCTGAGTATAGCCCACAAAGATCTCCGCCACGGCACAACCCAAGGGGGGGGCGCCAACCCAGACAGGATGATCACATCAGTGACTCTACCCACTCAGGTGACGCACCCCTCCCAGGGACGGTATGAGAGAGCCCCAGTAAGCCAGTGACTCAGCCCCTGTAATAGGGTTAGAGGCAGAGAATCCCAGTGGAAAGAGGGGAACCGGCCTGGCAGAGACAGCAAGGGCGGTTCGTTGCTCCAGAGCCTTTCCGTTCACCTTCCCACTCCTGGGCCAGACTACACTCAATCATATGACCCACTGAAGAGATGAGTCTTCAGTAAAGACTTAAAGGTTGAGACCGAGTTTGCGTCTCTGACATGGGTAGACAGACCGTTCCATAAAAATGGAGCTCTATAGGAGAAAGCCCTGCCTCCAGCTGTTTGCTTAGAAAATCAAGGGACAATTAGGAGGCCTGCGTCTTGTGACCGTAGCGTACGTGTAGGTATGTACGGCAGGACCAAATCAGAGAGATAGGTAGGAGCAAGCCCATTGTAATGCTTTGTAGGTTAGCAGTAAAACCTTGAAATCAGCCCTTGCTTTGACAGGAAGCCAGTGTCGGGAGGCTAGCACTGGAGTAATATGATCAATTTTTTGGGGTTCTAGTCAGGATTCTAGCAGCTGTATTTAGCACTAACTGAAGTTTATTTAGTGCTTTATCCGTGTAGCCGGAAAGTAGAGCCGGAGAGTAGAGCGTTGCAGTAGTTTAACCTAGAAGTGACAAAAGCATTTTTCTGCATCATTTTTGGACAGAAAGTTTCTGATTTTTGCATTGTTACGTAGATGGAAAAAAGCTGTCTTGGCCACTACCTCTACTCTAGGTCAGCGGGTTAAAGGTCTGTTCTCCGTTTGTCTTTGTACAGATGTGGTACCAGCTAAAGATTACTCCCCTGTGTGTGTGTGTGTGTGTGTGTGTGTGTGGGACGTGGTACCAGGCAGTGTGTACACCTACCAGGTCCAAACCATCTCCGCCCGCAGTGAAAGTGAACCGTCTCCACCCCTCACCCATCAGCTTGGGGCACCATACTGCGGAGACGGACGCGTCCAGAGGTAACTTGTGTGTGTGCTGTATGTGTGTGTCTATGCGTTTACGTGTGTGTGTGTTGGCGTGCGTGCGTGTTCTACCAGTAACAGTCTCCTGTCTGTCTGTCTGTCTGTCTTTCAGGGCCCAGGGAGAGGAGTGTGATGATATGAACTCCATGAATGGAGACGGCTGCTCCAGCCAGTGTGAGAAGGAGCCCTTCTTCAACTGTGTCGGTACGTCCTCCTCAGAATCATCAATATGTCGAAACAGGGACAGCTTCACCATTGTATTTCAACGCAGTAAATGGTTCCATGGAGAAGAAAAAAATGAATGTCCACAACTGATACAGCATGCATGCTCCAAAAGGTGATTTATTGGTTAGACACAGACAGATACCATTTCTACCCCATTGAGATCTTTGTGAGGGCGGAACCACACAGCCACATAGAGCTGCATTGGGCCGTGCCCTTCTTCCGCGGCATTAGCGAACACATGATGGCACTCGATAGTTGCTGTATCGTCCAATCGCAGAACAGATACAAGTCACATGATCTACAGGGGGACACGTGATGGCACATCGTGTGTTCGTTAACAAGTCACATGACTTGTATATGCTCTGTAATTGGACGATACAGTCTACGAGGCTTATGGTTAGTGTGGATTTTGGTGCTCTTTGAAACAGAAACTGACAGTAAAAACATCAGCATACAGTTTGTTTTGCAATCTCGGTGTACGTTGCACAGTTAAATCGCTAATGTTTGATATCGTCGTGGGTTTTGAGTATTGAGAATCTACTTCCAGAACCCTTCGTTGCAGCACTATTAACCTGTCCATTTCAATTTGATGATTTCATCGGTCCCTTGAACTCAGCATGGCTCTTTTAATTGGCTAGCTGTTGTGGCAGATGTGTCTCTTATCAGTAGGAGAACTCTCCAGTGTGTGTGGTTAAGAGGCTTATGAGTTGTGGGGAGATGTGTGTAACATGCAAGACACACTCTGGCTCTGTGAGTGACAGTGGAGAGGTGTTCACTAGTTTCACATCTGTGTCTGGGACTTCTGTCCAAGGGCTTGATTTGTTTCTCATAAGAGCAGATGCCATTGTGTATCATGATCACGTTGACGTCTCGCTGAGAGTCTGGAAACGGTTGCCGTTTGAAAGAGAGAATAAATAAACAAATTCATATTAGTGGACTGGATTCTCTGGCGTCCTCCCAGTCGCTGTTTGGTTAATAGATGGATGGTTTCCTCTCCTCCGCCGAGTGAGTCTATCACTCACTCACTCTTTTTCTCTTATTCCCTTGTTTTTGCACGCAATAAAAAGTACCATTGTGTCACAGCTGATCTGGCCTTGTCGAGTGATGTGTGTGTTTGTACTGTATGTGTGTGCATGCACATTTGCGTGTGCCCGCGTGTGTGTGTGTGTGTGTGTTTGTGTCTCAAATCCTCTGTCAGATCACTGGCCGGCCCGGCAGAGTTGTTTTCCATTGACCGCAGCGTTCTGGGGTATGTGTGTAACTGCCTGACATACTCCTAGCGTTTCTGCGGAAATCAGACGCTGTAATGACAGGACCGTCTGTCTGTCCGTCCGTCCGTCCGTCCGGACACTGACACAGAGAATGTTTCAGCCTGACGTGTCCTCAGGCTAGGGAGAAGATACTGTACACTCCTGACACCTTATGGGAATAAAGGAAATGTAATATAGGCTGAGCAGGGAAGTTGATTGGGTTCCCTTGTTTGGATAGAATCATGGTAGAAACAGGGGCTGTAAAACCACCAAAAAACGTATGCTCACCTGCTCTGCCTAGACTACTACCTCACGCATGATTCATTACTGTTGAGTTCGCGTTCTCTTGCGTCATTCAACAAGTGTGTCAAGAGAAGGATGCCCACTAAAGATTACGCCTCTCTATACATACTTTACATTGTCTGCGAGGTCAGTCATAATATCACTATAATCATTTTCGGGAAGTTGCTTTCTTGTCAGCGCATCTCATTTGTAAACATTTCAACTCTATTAAAGTATTGCTTTTTCAATCCCACCGAAAATGAACACCTTATCAAAATAAAGTCATATTTTCTTCTCTTTCCTACGATGTAAGTGTCGAGACGGTGTGTTAAACCCTCAACGTAGCATTCTTATAGATGCAACAGAAAACCAACGTATTCCATTGAGCAATTACTGGAGCGTGTTTGAGCCATTACCGGAGTGTGTTTGACAGGTCATTGCAAAAGTTTCCACGGTCGCTTACGTTAACGGGGAAAGACTAATGGCACAAAAGCAATAGTGGGAATGAGTCGCCAAAGTAAAATGAAGGCAATTCATCCAGCAAGATTTAAGTGACTTTAAGTGGATTGCACTCGTCAACCATAGGGAATAGATGGCTGAAAAGGAGAGGAGAGATACTCAGGTGGGCGGGGTATGCACATTGCTACTTTTGGTTCATCGTTTATTGTCGTTTCCCTCCTGAACTCAATCACATCTTCTCTTTCTCTCTCTCTCTCTATTTCTCTCTCTCTCTGTCTTTCTCTCTAACTGTCTCTTTCTCTTGTTTTTCTCTGTTTTTTTTTTCACTCAGTTTTTCTCTCATTCTCTCACTTTTTCTCTCTCCCACTCCCTCTCTACCTCTCATTCCATCTCACCCTCTCCTTCTTGCTCTCCATCCATTTGGAGTGGTGGGAGTGGATTCTGTATGCCCCCTCTGCAGCCCCTCGTTTCAACATCATCAAAAACAGAGTATACAGCTCTAAGCAGAGCTGGGGTGCTGGAATTTTGAGGAAGACCAGCCAACTTGGCACAAAATGCCGCCTTCCCCCTAACTGGAACCCCTGACACAACCCAGCCTCCTCGAACCCAGTTCCAAGACCTAGGTCCAACCCCAACTCCGGGTGGGATGTCTGGAAAAGCCATACTGGTGTATCCTCCTGCCTGGTCTCTCTCCCGTCTCTCTCTCTCTCTAAATAAATAAATAAATAAAGTAGAAGCAATCCTAATCTGTCAAGTTCATCAGATATTGTTACGCTCCTGGAGGCCGCACTCTGTCCCAGCCCTCCCCTGCAGGAGAGTGTATCCCTCAAGGGTTACTTTATTTATGCATTCATCTCATTTTTGTTATTCGCAATGAAAACAACGATGAGAGAAAAGTGAGGGAAGGCTAGAACTGCTGAGAGTTCAGAGAGATACAGTACACTACAGTACATGACTCTGTCAGAGGGGAAGGGGAGGAGGGGAGAGAGATACACTACATGACTCTGTCAAAGGGGAAGGGGAGGAGGGGAGAGAGATACTCTACATGACTCTGTCAGAGGGGAGGGGAGGAGGGGAGGAGAGAGAGATACACTACATGACTCTGTCAGAGGGGAAGGGGAGGAGGGGAGGGGAGAGAGATACACTACATGACTCTGTCAGAGGGGAAGGGGAGGAGGGGAGGGAGAGAGATGCACTACATGACTCTGTCAGAGGGGAAGGGGAGGAGGGGAGGGGAGGGGAGAGAGATACACTACATGACTCTGTCAGAGGGGAAGGGGAGGAGGGGAGGGGAGAGAGATACACTACATGATTCTGTCAGAGGGGAAGGGGAGGAGGGGAGAGAGATACACTACATGACTCTGTCAGAGGGGAGGGGAGGAGGGGAGGAGAGGAGAGAGAGATACACTACATGACTCTGTCAGAGGGGAGGGGAGGAGGGGAGGGAGAGAGATACACTACATGACTCTGTCAGAGGGGAAGGGGAGGAGGGGAGGGGAGAGAGTTACACTACATGACTCTGTCAGAGGGGAAGGGGAGGAGGGGAGGGGAGAGATACACTACATGACTCTCTCTGTCAGAGGGGAAGGGGAGGAGGGGAGGAGAGAGAGATACACTACATGACTCTGTCAGAGGGGAATGGGAGGAGGGGAGGGAGAGAGATACACTACATGACTCTGTCAGAGGGGAAGGGGAGGAGGGGAGGGGAGAGAGATACACTACATGACTCTCTCTGTCAGAGGGGAAGGGGAGGAGGGGAGGGGAGAGAGATACACTACATGACTCTGTCAGAGGGAAATGGGAGGAGGGGAGGGGAGATAGATACACTACATGACTCTGTCAGAGGGGAATGGGAGGAGGGGAGGGGAGATAGATACACTACATGACTCTGTCAGAGGGGAGGAGGGGAGGGAGATACACTACATGACTCTGTCAGAGGGGAAGGGGAGGAGGGGAGGGGAGATAGATACACTACATGACTCTGTCAGAGGGGAAGGGGAGGAGGGAGGGGAGAGAGATACACTACATGACTCTGTCAGAGGGGAAGGGAGGAGGGGAGGAGAGAGATACACTACATGACTCTGTCAGAGGGGAAGGGGAGGAGGGGAGGGGAGAGAGATACACTACATGACTCTGTCAGAGGGGAAGGGGAGGAGGGGAGGGGAGATAGATACACTACATGACTCTGTCAGAGGGGAAGGGAGGGGAGGAGGGGAGAGAGATACACTACATGACTTTGTCAGATGGGAAGGGGAGGGAGAGAGATGCACTACATGACTCTGTCAGAGGGGAAGGGGAGGAGGGGAGGTGAGAGAGATACACTACATGACTCTGTCAGAGGGGAAGGGGAGGAGGGGAGGGGAGAGAGATGCACTACATGACTCTGTCAGAGGGGAAGGGGGGGAGGAGGGGAGAGAGATACACTACATGACTCTGTCAGAGGGGAAGGGGAGGAGGGGAGAGAGATACACTACATGACTCTGTCAGAGGAGGGGAGGAGGGGAGGAGAGGAGAGAGAGATACACTACATGACTCTGTCAGAGGGGAGGGGAGGAGGAGGGGAGAGAGATACACTACATGACTCTGTCAGAGGGGAAGGGGAGGAGGGGAGGGGAGAGAGTTACACTACATGACTCTGTCAGGGGAAGGGGAGGAGGGGAGGGAGAGATACACTACATGACTCTCTCTGTCAGAGGGGAAGGGGAGGAGGGAGGAGAGAGAGATACACTACATGACTCTGTCAGAGGGGAATGGGAGGAGGGGAGGGAGAGAGATACACTACATGACTCTGTCAGAGGAAGGGGAGGAGGGAGGGGAGAGAGATACACTACATGACTCTCTCTGTCAGAGGGGAAGGGGAGGAGGGGAGGGGAGAGAGATACACTACATGACTCTGTCAGAGGGAAATGGGAGGAGGGGAGGGAGATAGATACACTACATGACTCTGTCAGAGGGGAATGGGAGGAGGGGAGGGAGATAGATACACTACATGACTCTGTCAGAGGGGAGGAGGGGAGGGAGATACACTACATGACTCTGTCAGAGGGGAAGGGAGGAGGGGAGGGGAGATAGATACACTACATGACTCTGTCAGAGGGGAAGGGAGGAGGGGAGGGGAGAGAGATACACTACATGACTCTGTCAGAGGGGAAGGGAGGAGGGGAGGAGAGAGATACACTACATGACTCTGTCAGAGGGGAAGGGGAGGAGGGAGGGGAGAGAGATACACTACATGACTCTGTCAGAGGGGAAGGGGAGGAGGGGAGGGGAGATAGATACACTACATGACTCTGTCAGAGGGGAAGGGGAGGAGGAGGGGGGAGAGAGATACACTACATGACTTTGTCAGATGGGAAGGGGAGGGGAGGGGAGAGATGCACTACATGACTCTGTCAGAGGGGAAGGGGAGGAGGGGAGGTGAGAGAGATACACTACATGACTCTGTCAGAGGGGAAGGGGAGGAGGGGAGGGGAGAGAGATGCACTACATGACTCTGTCAGAGGGGAAGGGGAGGGGAGGAGGGGGAGAGATACACTACATGACTCTGTCAGAGGGGAAGGGGAGGAGGGGAGGGGAGATAGATACACTACATGACTCTGTCAGAGGGGAAGGGGAGGAGGGGAGGGGAGATAGATACACTACATGACTCTGTCAGAGGGGAAGGGGAGGAGGGGAGGGGAGATAGATGCACTACATGACTCTGTCAGAGGGGAAGGGGAGGAGGGGAGGGGAGATAGATACACTACATGACTCTGTCAGAGGGAAATGGGAGTAGGGGAGGGGAGAGAGATACACTATATGACTCTGTCAGAGGGGAATGGGAGGAGGGGAGGGGAGATAGATACACTACATGACTCTGTCAGAGGGAAATGGGAGGAGGGGAGGGAGATAGATACACTACATGACTCTGTCAGAGGGGAATGGGAGGAGGGGAGGGGAGATATATACACTACATGACTCTGTCAGAGGGGAATGGGAGGAGGGGAGGGGAGAGAGATACACTACATGACTCTGTCAGAGGGGAGGAGGGGAGGGAGATACACTACATGACTCTGTCAGAGGGGAAGGGGAGGAGGAGGGGAGAGAGATACACTACATGACTTTGTCAGAGGGGAAGGGGAGGGGAGGGGAGAGAGATGCACTACATGACTCTGTCAGAGGGGAAGGGGAGGAGGGGAGGTGAGAGAGATACACTACATGACTCTGTCAGAGGGGAAGGGGAGGAGGGGAGGGGAGAGAGATGCACTACCTGACTCTGTCAGAGGGGATGGGGAGGGGAGGAGGGGAGAGAGATACACTACATGACTCTGTCAGAGGGGAAGGGGAGGAGGAGGGGAGATAGATACACTACATGACTCTGTCAGAGGGGAAGGGGAGGAGGGAGGGGAGATAGATACACTACATGACTCTGTCAGAGGGGAAGGGGAGGAGGGGAGGGAGAGAGATACACTACATGACTTTCTCTGTCAGAGGGGAAGGGGAGGAGGGGAGGGGAGAGAGATACACTACATGACTCTGTCAGAGGGGAAGGGGAGGAGGGGAGGGGAGATAGATACACTACATGACTCTGTCAGAGGGGAAGGGGAGGGGAGGAGGGGAGAGATACACTACATGACTCTGTCAGAGGGGAAGGGGAGGGGAGGGGAGAGAGATGCACTACATGACTCTGTCAGAGGGGAAGGGGAGGAGGGGAGGGGAGAGATGCACTACATGACTCTGTCAGAGGGGAAGGGGAGGGGAGGAGGGAGAGAGAGATACACTACATGACTCTGTCAGAGGGGAAGGGGAGGAGGGAGGGGAGATAGATACACTACATGACTCTGTCAGAGGGGAAGGGGATGAGGGAGGGGAGGGGAGAGATACACTACATGACTCTGTCAGAGGAAGGGGAGTAGGGGAGGGAGAGATACACTACATGACTCTGTCAGAGGGGAAGGGGAGGAGGGGAGGGGAGAGAGATACACAACATGACTCTGTCAGAGGGGAAGGGGAGGAGGGGAGGGAGAGAGATACACTACATGACTCTCTCTGTCAGAGGGGAAGGGGAGGAGGGGAGGGGAGAGAGATACACTACATGACTCTGTCAGAGGGAAATGGGAGGAGGGGAGGGGAGATAGATACACTACATGACTCTGTCAGAGGGGAATGGGAGGAGGGGAGGGGAGATAGATACACTACATGACTCTGTCAGAGGGGAGGAGGGGAGGGAGATACACTACATGACTCTGTCAGAGGGGAAGGGGAGGAGGGGAGGGGAGATAGATACACTACATGACTCTGTCAGAGGGGAAGGGGAGGAGGGGAGGGGAGAGAGATACACTACATGACTCTGTCAGAGGGGAAGGGGAGGAGGGGAGGAGAGAGATACACTACATGACTCTGTCAGAGGGGAAGGGGAGGAGGGGAGGGGAGAGAGATACACTACATGACTCTGTCAGAGGGGAAGGGGAGGAGGGGAGGGGAGATAGATACACTACATGACTCTGTCAGAGGGGAAGGGGAGGGGAGGAGGGGAGAGAGATACACTACATGACTTTGTCAGATGGGAAGGGGAGGGGAGAGAGATGCACTACATGACTCTGTCAGAGGGGAAGGGGAGGAGGGGAGGTGAGAGAGATACACTACATGACTCTGTCAGAGGGGAAGGGAGGAGGGAGGGGAGAGAGATGCACTACATGACTCTGTCAGAGGGGAAGGGGAGGGGAGGAGGGGAGAGAGATACACTACATGACTCTGTCAGAGGGGAAGGGGAGGAGGGGGGGAGATAGATGCACTACATGACTCTGTCAGAGGGGAAGGGGAGGAGGGGAGGGGAGATAGATACACTACATGACTCTGTCAGAGGGAAATGGGAGTAGGGGAGGGGAGAGAGATACACTATATGACTCTGTCAGAGGGGAATGGGAGGAGGGGAGGGGAGATAGATACACTACATGACTCTGTCAGAGGGAAATGGGAGGAGGGGAGGGGAGATAGATACACTACATGACTCTGTCAGAGGGGAATGGGAGGAGGGGAGGGGAGATATATACACTACATGACTCTGTCAGAGGGGAATGGGAGGAGGGGAGGGGAGAGAGATACACTACATGACTCTGTCAGAGGGGAGGAGGGGAGGGAGATACACTACATGACTCTGTCAGAGGGGAAGGGGAGGGGAGGAGGGGAGAGAGATACACTACATGACTTTGTCAGAGGGGAAGGGGAGGGGAGGGGAGAGAGATGCACTACATGACTCTGTCAGAGGGGAAGGGGAGGAGGGGAGGTGAGAGAGATACACTACATGACTCTGTCAGAGGGGAAGGGGAGGAGGGGAGGGAGAGAGATGCACTACCTGACTCTGTCAGAGGGGATGGGGAGGGGAGGAGGGAGAGAGATACACTACATGACTCTGTCAGAGGGGAAGGGGAGGAGGGGAGGGGAGATAGATACACTACATGACTCTGTCAGAGGGGAAGGGGAGGAGGGAGGGGAGATAGATACACTACATGACTCTGTCAGAGGGGAAGGGGAGGAGGGGAGGGAGAGAGATACACTACATGACTTTCTCTGTCAGAGGGGAAGGGGAGGAGGGGAGGGAGAGAGATACACTACATGACTCTGTCAGAGGGGAAGGGGAGGAGGGGAGGGGAGATAGATACACTACATGACTCTGTCAGAGGGGAAGGGGAGGGGAGGAGGGGAGAGAGATACACTACATGACTCTGTCAGAGGGGAAGGGGAGGGGAGGGGAGAGAGATGCACTACATGACTCTGTCAGAGGGGAAGGGGAGGAGGGGAGGGGAGAGAGATGCACTACATGACTCTGTCAGAGGGGAAGGGGAGGGGAGGAGGGGAGAGAGATACACTACATGACTCTGTCAGAGGGGAAGGGGAGGAGGGGAGGGGAGATAGATACACTACATGACTCTGTCAGAGGGGAAGGGGATGAGGGGAGGGGAGGGGAGAGAGATACACTACATGACTCTGTCAGAGGGGAAGGGGAGTAGGGGAGGGAGAGAGATACACTACATGACTCTGTCAGAGGGGAAGGGGAGGAGGGGAGGGGAGAGAGATACACAACATGACTCTGTCAGAGGGGAAGGGGAGGAGGGGAGGGGAGAGAGATACACTACATGACTCTGTCAGAGGGGAAGGGGAGGAGGGGAGAGAGATACACTACATGACTCTGTCAGAGGGAAGGGGAGGAGGGAGGGGAGAGAGATACACTACATGACTCTGTCAGAGGGGAAGGGGAGGAGGGGAGGGGAGAGAGATACACTACATGACTCTGTCAGAGGGGAAGGGGAGGAGGGGAGGGGAGAGAGATACACTACATGACTCTGTCAAAGGGGAAGGGGAGGAGGGGAGAGAGATACTCTACATGACTCTGTCAGAGGGGAGGGGAGGAGGGGAGGAGAGAGAGATACACTACATTACTCTGTCAGAGGGGAAGGGGAGGAGGGGAGAGAGATGCACTACATGACTCTGTCAGTGGGGAAGGGGAGGAGGGGAGAGAGATGCACTACATAACTCTGTCAGATCGGAAGGGGAGGAGGGGAGAGAGATACATTACATTACCAAAAGTATGTGGACACCTGCTCCTCGAACATCTCATTCCAAAATCATGGCCATTAATACGGAGTTGGTCCCCCTTTGCTGCAAGAGCCTCTACTCTTCTGGGAGGCTTTCCACTAGATGTTGGAACATTGCTGCTGGGACTTGCTTCCATTCAGCCACAAGAGCATTAGTGAGGTCGAGCACTGATGTTGGGCGATTGGGCATGGCTCGCAGTCGGTATTCCAATTCTTCCCAAAGGTGTTCGATGGGATTGAGGTCAGGGCTTTGTGCACAGGGGCATTGTCATGCTGAAACAAGTAGGGCCATCCCCAAACTGTCACCACAAGGTTGGAAGCACAGAAATGTCTAGAATGTCATTGTATGCTGTAGCGTTAAGATTTCCCTTCACTGGGACTAAGGGGCCTAGTCCGAACCATCAAAAACAGCCCCAGATCATTATTTCTCATCCACCAAACTTTACAGTTGGCACTATACATTCGAGCAGGTAGCGTTCTCCTGGCATCCTCCAAACCCAGATTCGTCCGTCTGACTGCCAGATGGTGAAGCGTGCTTCATCACTCCAGAGAACACGTTTCCACTGCTCTGGTCCTGTGGCAGTGAGCTTTATACCACTCCAGCCGACACTTGGCGTTGCACATGGTGATCTTAGGCTTGTGTGTGGCTGCTCGGCCACGGAAACCCATTTCATGAAACTCCGGACAAACAGTTCTTGTGTTGACGTTGCTTCCAGATGATCTTTACGCACTTCAGTACTTGTGAGTTTGTGTGGCCTACCACTTCACGGCTGAGCTGTTGTTGCTCCTAGACGTTTCCACCTCTCAGTAACGGCACTTAGAGTTGACCAGTGCACACAAATTCATCATGCGAAGCAGCCACAACTGTCAGCAAGAGTGTCCATAATTGAGTCTTTGAATCATGGACACTTACTGATTGTTGTGGCTGGTGTGCGTGATGTATTGATGTCTCTACCGTCTTGCCCTCTGTGCCCAATAATGTTTGTTCCATGTTTTGTGCTGCCATCATGTTGTGCTGCTGCCATGTTGTGTTGCTGCCATGTTGTGTTGCTGCCATGTTGTGCTGCTGCCATGTTGTGTTGCTACCATGTTGTTTTAAGGTTGTGCTGCTACCATGCTGTGTTGTCACGTGTTGACAACACAGCATGGTAGCAACACAGCATGTTAGCGACACAGCATTGTAGCAACATAGTGTACTCATCCTGTTGATACATTATACTGCTATAGAGAGTTATATTTATTGTTATTTTTTTTATTGAACCTTTATTTAACTCGGCAAATATGTTAAGGTGTGGAGTCGTGGAGTTGTATCTTGTGGGCAGTGTCTACCACTCACTGTTGGTCATGTATCTGAGAGATCTGTCTCTGTCTTACCCAAGATGCTTTGTGTGCTTGAGGTAAAATACCTCTTCGATAATGGACTCCACCACTTACCAGTCCTTAAAGCACATTCTCTAACACACACGGTCAGCCAATGAAAGTGTGATACATGTATGTATACTTTATTTCAATCTTGTAAAGTGTGGCTCTTCAGCTGCTACCCCAGCTGCTCTCTCCTCCCTCTCTCCCCCTCCCTACTTTCATATCATTTCCACCTACTGCTCTATAGAGCCCCACAGTGGAGGTGTCATAATACCCATAAAACCTAGCGGTCAAACAGGGAAATGGTTCCACCATTCATTTGTCCCGTGTAGGCTTATTCTGGCTTGACATTTTAATAACCATGTACAGTTGAATTTAAGTTTACATACACCTTTATCCAAATATATTTGAACTCAGATTTTTCACAATTCCTGACATTTAATCCTTATAAAAATGCCTTTCTTAGGTCAGTTAAGATCAGCACTTTATTGTAAGAATGTGAAATGTCAGAATAATAGTAGAGATAATTATTTATTTCAGCTTTTATTTCTTTCATCACATTCCCAGTGGCTCAGAAGTTTACATACACTCATTTAGTATTTTGTAGTATTGCCTTTCAATTGTTTAACTTGGGTCAAATGTTTCGGGTAGCCTTCCATAAGCTTCCCACAATAAGTTCCCACAATAAGTTTTGGACCATTCTTCCTGACAGAGCTGGTGGAACTGAGCCAGGTTTGTAGGCCTCCTTGCTCAGACACACTTTTTCAGTTCTGCCCTCAAATGTTCTATAGGATTGAGGTCAGGGCTTTGTGATGGCCACTCCAATACCTTGACTTTGTTGTCCTTAAGCCATTTTGCCACAACTTTGGAAGTGTACTTTGGGTCATTGTCCATTTGGAAGACCCATTTGCGACCAAGCTTTAATTTCCTGACGGATGTCTTGAGATGTTGCTTCAATATATCCACCTAATTTTCCGTCCTCATGACGCCATCTATTTCATGAAGTGCACCAGTCCCTCCTGCAGAAAAGCACCCTCACAACATGATGCTACCACCCTGTGCTTCACGGTAGGGATGGTGTTCTTCGGTTTGCAAGCCTCCCCCTTTTCATCCAAACATAGTGATGGTCATTATATGGCCGAACAGTTCTATTTTCGTTTCCTCAGACCAGAGGACATTTCCCAAAAAAGTATGATCTTTGTCCCCCATGTGCAGTTGCAAACCTTAGTCTGGCTTTTTTATGGTGGTTTTGGAGCAGTGGCTTCTTCCTTGCTGAGCTGCCTTTCAGGTTATGTCGATATAGGACTTGTTTTATTGTGGATATAGTTACTTTTGTGCCTGTTTCCTCCAGCATCTTCACAAGGTCCTTTGCTGTTGTTCTGGGATTGATTTGCAGTTTTCGAAACCAAAGTTCGTTCATCTCTAGGAGACAGAATGCGTCTCCTTCCTGAGCGGTATGGTGGCTGCGTGGTCCCATGGTTTTTATACTTGCGTACTATTGTTTTTACAGATGAACATGGTACCTTCAGGCGTTTGGAAATTACTCCCAAGGATGAACCAGACTTGTGGATGTCTACAATTTTTTTCTGAGGTCTTGGCTGATTTCTTTTGATTTTCCCAAGATGTCAAGCAAATGGGCACTGAGTTTGAAGGTAGGTATTGAATGGTGGAAAAATGATTGGAGCCATTTGCCTGTTTGGCCGCTAGGTTTTATGGGTATTATGACTCATACTGTGGTACTCTATATCTCCTCTCCTTATGTCCTCAACCCTCTCTCCTCTCTCTCCTCTCTCTCACCTATTCCTCACTCAACTCTCTTCCCCCTCTCCTTCCTTGTGAAACAGCTTGCATATCCTTGCACAACAGAGGTTAAAAACCACAAAGTAGACGGACTGTTCTGTATATATTTATTTGAAAAGAAATGGGATTAAAAGAGTATAAAATACAAACATCTCTAAAAGGTCCATTTAAACTAATCAAATATATTTTCTCCTAAACAGATAGCATGCCTAGCTTCCTCTAAACACATATTGAGTGTTCTGTACCAAACTGTTTACTGACTCCATTAAAAGTAGCAATAACCATTAACATCAGGTGTGGGACATTAGTGGGTGTGGCCTAAACATCCAAAACAAGACAAGACAAGACAAGACAATGAACCAAGGCATAATAAACCATTGCAAATGCAGTTGATAACTAAAAGGCAATGGATAAACTACAGTACGATAGATATATTGCGTAATCTGGGCCCAGTCTAACAAATGAATTCACATCAACACAAACCGTTTTCAAACCGTTTTCAAGTTCATTCACATAAACACAAGTTCATTTTCCTCAAGCACAATCCAAACAGTTTAAGAGTCACATGTTAAGCGTGAATCTCTTCACACTTCTCTCTTCTCCCCCTCCAGAGGAGCCCAGTATGTGTTACTTCTACGACGGTGACGGAGTGTGTGAGGACTTTGAGCGGGAGACCAGCGTGAGGGACTGTGGCCTGTACACCCCCAGTGGGTTCCTGGACCAATGGGCCACAACCGTACTGGTGTCCCACCAGGAGAGTCTCTACTGCCCAGCCGAGGTGGCCGCCGGCTACCCTGCCGTCACTAAAGTACATCCCTAATCTACCTCCCTAATCTACACTACACAACTCAACACGATAGATTGCGTTCATCAGGGAACACATCGGTTCTTTTTTTAAAACACTTTATTAATGCAACGGAAAAGTAAAATGAGTGTTTCTCATTGGAAATATGAGTGTATCTTATTGTTTCACTCTGTTTTTTTCCCCCTCATTTTGCTGCCTAATGAACGGGACTAATAGTGTTCCTGCTGTTTTAACACGGACATGGTGTTCAATAAGTGGTTAAGAGAGATGATAATAGTCCATTGAAAGTGTACGCCACCTCACATGACCTTGTTGAATCTTTTTGGTACAATTCTTTACCTACTTATACATGTCTATCTCTTACTGTGAGCTGAGCCTGTGTTCAGGGGCTTGTAAGGTCACAAAGGCAATGGATGTTTACACTGCACCTTGAAAGGCAACCATGATGTCATAATTTCGTTCGGGACGTTTATTGCACTTTCTAATCTCCAGCGTTTCTCTTTTTTTTGTGTTGGAAACTGAGCTCAAAATGCTCTTGAAAAGGTTATCTGATTCCTTTTTGGTTTGGGGTATTGTGAAGAGCGTTGTCTAAGGCAAAGTGTATATCTTTCATTATTGTAATGTTTAGAGAGGACAGGGGAATATGTCATTGATTCCAATCAGAGAACAATTTATTGGACAGAGACTGTCATTTAGCCTACAAAGTGTTCTAAATTGATCTCCCTTTGGGATGTACATTTTCACACTATCTTGACGAGTTCACAGCTCGATGCGTGTTATAGACGTGACCAAGTGTGTTGCCACCAATGTAGTTGCATCAAGTATTTTCCCAGATGAGCCACCGAGCAGCACACATGTGATCCACACATACATTATTTCTACTGTGAAGAAGACACAGTGCCCTGGGTCAGCTTGAGAGATGTCATCACTGCCAAACTGCAAGGCTGCCTACTGTATAGGCTACACCTGTACACACACACACACACACACACACACACACACACACACACACACACACACACACACACACACACACACACACACACACACACACACACACACACACACACACACACACACACACACACACACACACACACACACACACACACACACACACGCATGGACATGCACACACACAAGCACACGTACACACACACACACACACGTACACACACACAGGCTAATGTGCTTTATACACGCACACACACACACACACACACACACACACACACACACACACACACACACACACACACACACACACACACACACACACACACACACACACACACACACACACACACACACACACACACACACACACACACACACACTGGAAAGCTCTTGAAAAGGTTACATGATACATTTTTGGCCCCGGGCTGTTGTGAAGAGAATGCTCTCTGTTGTCTACGGCGAAGTTTATAGCTTACATTAATGTAATGCTTACGGAGGACAGAGGGAAGATGTCATTGCGTCCACTCAGAGACTCTGGGACAATTGATCTGTTGCTGTCGCGGGACACAGGGAATCACTGAGTGCCAAAAACACACGGCACAGAGAACAACTGCATCAGGTTCTTCCCTACTCAACCTTTCTCTGTTCTTCAGGGCATTACCACAGCGTTATTTTATTGAATGATTAGTATACTGTTATTTGATTGGAGGAAGGGATTATCAACGTGTCATTTGTTTGGACGCAGGGAGTATTAATGTGTTATATGGTTGGACATCATACAGGACATATGGGGCTGATATGTTCCTGACGTTTTGTATTATTAGTATTAGGGAAAGGGAAAAGGGGGTATCTAGTCAGTTGTGTCATCTGCATTTAACCCAACCCCTCTGAGTGAGAGGTGAGGGGGGCTGCCTTTAATAGACATCCACGTCTTTGGCGCCCGGGGAACAGTTATATCATAAGTATGTACAGTGCATTCGGAAAGTATTCAGACAGCTTGACCTTTTCCAAATTTTGTTACGCTACAGCCTTGTACTAAAATTGATTAAATTCATTGTTTTCCTTATCAATCGACATAAAATACCCCCATAATGACAAAGCAACCCTTTGCTCAGTACTTTGTTGAAGAACCCACGGCAGCGATTACAGCCTTGAATCTTATTGCGTATGATGCTACAAGCTTGGCACACCTGTATTTGGGGAGTGTCTCCCATTTTTCTCTGTAGATCCTCTCAAGCTCTGTCAGGTTGGATGGCGAGTGTCACTGCACAGCTATTTTCAGGTCTCTCCAGAGATGTTTGATCAGGTTTACAGTGAGAACAAGTACTTGATACACTGTCGATTTTGCAGGTTTTCCTACTTACAAAGCATGTAGAGGTCTGTAATTCTTACTTAACCTTCGCCCCAGTTTGAGGTCCTGTGCGCTTTGGAGCAGGTTTTCATCAAAGATCTCTCTGTACTTTGCTCCATTCATCTTTCCCTCGATTCTGACTAGTCTCCCAGTCCCTGCCGCTGAAAAACGTCATGATGCTGCCACCACCATGCTTCACCGTAGGGACGGTGCCAGGTTTCCACCAGACGTGGCGCTTAGCATCCAGAAGAACTCTAGAGCTCTGTCAGTCTGACCATCGGGTTCTTGGTCACCTCCCATTTTTTGGTACCCTTCCCCAGTTCATCCTGAGTTAAGGACCTTGTGCCTGCGGTTTCAGTGTTTCAAAACCCTCGGATGAAAAATGCTGGGTTCAGCTCATGCCTTTACTATTGATTTGAACAGTAATGCCTACTTTTCAGCACAGGCCTCTCCAACCTGTCCGACTTCCCTGAAACTTCTCAGACTTGGCACGCACACATTCTCTTTGATCCCGGCCTGTGCTCTCAGAGATAATATCTCCCACAGTCAAGATGACAATAAAGCCGTCTCCCAAAATTACAGTACCCAGCTTCCTCTTTGTATGGAACACACGCCCCACACACAATATCCCCCTGCCTTCTCCTCTTCCCCCCCCCCCCCCCAAACAAGGGCAAAGGAGATTAATTCCTGTCTACCGTAACCAGAGCAGCTAAGGTTTATTGGTACCAGAAGCAACTTCCACCGAATCGAGTTTGCTCGTTAACATTTCCCTCCACTTCAAGTCTGATTGGGCGTATTGTGTAGTTCTGCTCCCTGCAGTGGGTTGCTACTGTACTATAGCAATGTTGTTTGCCCTTAACTATACCGTTACACATATAGGTAGGAAAGGTTAGGTGCAACACAGGTGTAACACAGGTGTAACAGCTTCTATTACAGCTTCTATTGCTGCCTTGCTTATACATAGATTTGATTGTTTTCTTTCATTACATTCATTTTTACTACAACGTGTAGACATAACAGGTTCAGCAGAAATCTACAATGGTAGAGTATATGTACGGTCTACTCTGTGAGGCTGAACTTGACATGTCACGGCATGGAGCTGTGTGGTCATGGGAACAAGTTTGGAGAAGAGTGCATGGAACCACGGAGCCTTCTGATCTGGGTCATCAGTGGTAAACAAGGTAAAGGGCCGCTCACATGCTGGCAGGCCAAGTGCATCATGGGCAACGATACTGTAGTTACTATCTAACTCCAGTTCTATGAGTGAAGCAGTTTACCATGCTGCTTAAGCAGCCAATAGCCGGATAAAAAAATCTTCACGAGCTCCAGCCAATGGGAGCACTGTTGTCCCTATATATTGGAGCACATCCCCTTACTCAGCCTCTTGAGAAGTCTTTAAGCGAGACCCTGGGAGCCGGGAAGGGACTGAAGCCCTATAGGGCCCCACGTCCCTCATAGAACTGGAGTACATACCCAGTAACTATTGTTCTATATCGTGAACCATGGCGCTATTGTTCTATATCATCGACCACGGCACTGCCGCACAAATATCCTCAACCCCATAGGCTACACACAAAGCCAGTGAAAAACAACTGCTGCTTGGAAAGTGTCTGACCAGGCGCAGCAGCGCCATAGCACACAAATAGCATAGCACACAAACAGCATTCCACTAACCGCACCAAAGCTCAGAAAGGGTACAGGTGATTGAGCCACACCTCTCATTCCCCAGCATATGCAGGAGTGGAGAATCCCACAGCTCAAATATCTGCCATCTATAGGAGCTGAAAGTCTTAGGTGTGAACACTGGAGTAGGACTCAACACCACCCTGTTCAGATCGCCATTCATGGCAAGGCAGTCGGTTCGTGTCGACAGAGCTCAGAAATCACTGACACGCTTGGCAGCTCTCAGCAACAATGGTGTCTTCAAGGACAGGATCTTCAAAAGGATCTGGGCAAATGGCTCGAAAGGCAGCCCACAGTGCCTTAAGCACCAAAGCCAAATCCCACTACAGAGCCGCCACACCTCCAGCAGAAAACAATTCACGAGTGGGTGGCTAAAAACAGGCACACCACCAAAGCCTTCATGATAGGCAGAAATTGCTGAGGCCTACACCTTAATGATGGACCACGAACGTTGCTTGTCAAAGAGAAATTGCAGGAAAGAGAGAACACTCTCCACAGAGCAACGCAAAGGGTAGACGGTCTTGGACAGTCCCAATGACCCTGTATCATGCTGATAACAGTAGACGATAAATCACAGAGAGGGGGTAGACAACAGAAAGAGGCTGAACGACAGAACAACTGGTCATCAAATCCTTGTTATGCTCCATCCGCATCCAGTTAGATGCAGAGTCACATCTAGAAACCTCAGGGCTCGTTCTCGGCTGCCGGGCAGACGGGGCAGCCACTGGCCTTGGTGTAGACATGGAGGCTGTCACAGATGCACCGGGGGACGCCGTTTGATGGCTCGACGATATGCCACAGATCCAGGCCGGGCGTTCATTGAGATAGAAGCAGAGAGAGCCGACTGTTGGTGGGGCACCGACACATTGGCCAGAGGCAGGTGTCTGGACAGCTGCTACTTCTCCTCCTTCAAATAACCAAAATGGTTAGTAGCTTGGGGGCTTTGAGCAGGTTTTGTCAGCCTCGTTAATGGCTGTTATGGCACAGCATGTGCACCGAGCGTGTAACTCAGGGGTAGTCAACCTTGGCTGAAAGACCTGGGTTGCCTACCCCTGGTGTAGCTCGTCTCTGCCATCTGCACCGTGAAACGATTCTTCAGCATGGGCAGAGAGGGCTTCATGATGTTCCAATAACTTGTACTCAGAATGAGGTAAGTGGCCATGGCTGAGGGATGCTGTGGGCGATAGCCCCCTGCCATCCTTCCACCGTAGTGACTGTCGCGTAAGACTTCGAGAGCGCTTTTGCCATCAACGGCGAGCCCCAGGAGCCCTCCACATAACTGTTGAGCGAGAGTTGTGGCGGAAGCCAAGCGGTCTGTTTCCATGGCTGGTGAGGCAGATGGAGGGGGGTTCCCAAGTCGCTTGGTGGTCCCATTAATGAGCCACAACATTTTGAGGCGCAGAGAGGCCGAGAGAGTGGACGATTGGGCTGCTGAAATGTCAGAGCCAGCGTCATCCACATCCTTAAACAGTGCAGTTCCACTGCTATGCCTCCCATCCCCCAATCCCTGGGTCAATGTTGGCAACTGCTCCATAGAAGTCACCGGTATCCCCATCGACTGTCATTATAATCAATATTGATGATAATGAGAAGCTCTCAGAGAAGCCCACAGAATCTTAGACCACCGAGAGTACATCCTTGAGAGGGGGGGGGGGGGTCCTGACCGCCACTCTGGGTTGCCAAAAAAGTGTGAGGCAGCTACACAGAGCTCTTAAAATTGTTTTTTTTGTTGTAGTTTGCTCAAGGTCTAGGGACTTGAATGTCTTGAATCTTCTTCAGTTTCGCAAGTGCATCATTTCTTTTCAGGCTATTGGCTGGCAGTGGGCTAAACCAATAGGAGTGCATTCCCCCTATGAGGTGGAGCTTCACGATATAGAAATATGTTTGGGTGTCAGTTAGCGTGGGTAACTGTGGAAGGCTCCTGGCTCTAAACACTCTTGTTGTTGTTTTCTTCCACACTTGTTGTATCCTCCACCATGTCCGGGTGGTGTCGGGCCACGTAACATTCTGCATGTCTGCACCTGAACAGATACAGTGGAATAGATTAACTTCATAGAGGAAGTTAAGGGCAAACTTTGCCAAGCAAGTCAACGGTGGATCCTTCTCATCCACACATCTGCCACATTGAGATAAACTCTGTCAGCTTCCTCCCTCCCTTTGGGTGAGCAACACCCTCCCAGCACCAGGGCCATACAGTACAGTACATGAGGAACAGAAATCATTCCCCCTGTAGATGCATACACTGTCTATCAGTCTGGCCGTCGGGCCCAAACGGGCAGAGAAATGATATAACGCAGCATGGAAAGCCTTGTACTTAGGAACAAAAATATACACCGCCACTGTGCGTAACAGCTGAGAGCTGAGTAGCCTGCATTCTTTCTCCCCACGGAAAGAAATCAGCCATTCCCTTGCCAAGAGTGACACGCATCTATCAGAGGGCCACTGAGCATGGCTACCGGGTCCGCTTGTTGACTTTTATAGCTCCCGCAGGCTGTTGGAGGGCAGGGCCCACGTTCTGTTTGATTTTCTTTCCTAGTTTTTTTCTTCTCTCCATCAGTTTTATCATGTCGGTTGCACAGTGTGCCGATTGTGCAGGAGGGGAACTTACTGCATCCAGAATGAATGTGAAAGTGACACTCCACTGAGATGTCTTGCACCCTGAGAATGTGCAAAGGGCACACGAGATGGAGGGACAGAGAGAGAGAGAGAGAGAGAGAGAGAGAGAGGGCGAGAGCGAGTGTGTGAGAATGAAAGATGAAGGAATAACAAAGAGAACGAGGTACAGAAAAAGAATGCGAGACAAAGACAGACAGTGAGAAAGAGAGGGAGAGAAAGAGAAACAGACAGACAGAGAGGAGAGGAAGAAGGCAGACAGTGTTTCTTTGTACTGTGTGCTGTGCTTTCGTCACTTAGCCCGGTTCCCTTCCCTAAAGACCTCAGACAGTTTGTTAATGGATTATGTCTGCTATCAATTTGATCCTAGCGAATAATGTCTAAACCCAGTAACACTGGGAAGTGTAGCACTTTAGACGCGCACATACACTACATGGCCAAAGTATGTGTACACCCCTTCAAATAAGTGGATTCGGCTATTCCAGCCACACCAATTGCAGAGCACACAGCCACACAAGCTCACAGAACAGGACCGCAGAGTGCTGAAGTGCATAACGCATAAAAATTGTCTCTCCTCGGTTGCAACACTCACTACCGAGTTCCAAACTGCCTCTGCAACGTCAGCACAACTGTTTGTTGGGAGCTTCATGAAATGGGTTTCCGTGGCTGAGCAGCTGCACACAAGCCTAAGATCACCATGAATCAATGCCAGGTGTTGGCTAAAGTGGTGTAAAGCTCACCACCATTGGACTCTGGAGCTGTGGAAATGCTTTTTCTGGAGTGATGAATCACACTTCACCATCTGGCCAGGAGAACGCTACCTGCTCCAAGGCATAGTTCAAACTGTAAATTTTGGTGGAGGAGGAATAATGGTCTGGGGCTGTTTTCCATTTTTTGCGCTAGACCCTTTAGTTCCAATGAAGGGAAATCTTAACGCTACAGCATACAATGACATTTTATACCAGGTATTACTAAACAGGAATGCCGTCGAGGGTACGATAAAATACAAATGTGATTCAGATGTTGTTATTTTTTTCACATTTTCAAACAGTCCATTTTTATTTTCCAAAGGGGCTATACATTTGGGTGAGTTTTTTCTCTCGCGTGAGTAGCCTCATTTCACTGCCAAAAATGTCAATTAAACCATCTAGTGTTCAGCAAAATAACAAAACAATGTCAAATACAGGTAGCCTAGTCAAATAAATAACATCCAATAACATTAACCGTTACTCTCTCGCGGGAATTCCAGTAACGCGCTAGTAGTATGTAGCCAAATGTAGCTGCTGCTCATTCAGTTTGCACGAAAATGGATAAATGGTTAAAAAAAGTACGGCTCGCGTCCATAGAGACACGTAGCAGCTCTACTGCTATTACTGCTACTACCATCAGTACTACACCTGCACCTGTCGACGACACAAGTTGCTCTGCTTCCACGAGCACATCCAACGCTAGCATCAACAATCCTACATTTGTTGTTAGCCCACCTAGCATGGACACTGACAGTTGTGAATCTGATGCAGATGAAGAGCTACTGCACCCTTACCCGGGAAAGCACCGAACAACAGACAGGGACGTTGGACAATCGAAGAGGCGCAAATATGACGAGAACGACATTGATTTGGGCTTCACTTATATTGGGAGTAGTGCCTTTCCTCGGCCACAGTGTGTTATATGTGCAAAAGTACTATCTCACAACTCAATGAAACATTCACTGTTGCGGTCTTAATTCTTCCTGCTGAAGCGGATATGGCTGGGACAATGGTTGGGGAAAAGGCCCAAAAAACTATACAGGCACTGTCTTCATCAAACAACACTGTTTCATGACGCATCAGTGACATGGCAGGAGATTAAAACAATTACTGCTTTGCATAGAAGCCAGTGAACTATGTGTTACGGCTGGATGAGTCAACAGACGTGGCGGGCCTGACACAGCTCCTGGTTTGTGTCCGTTACATTTATGGGGGGGGGGGGGGGGGGAATTAAGGAAGACATCCTCTTCTGCAAACCACTGGGAACCAGGACATCAGGAGAGGATATTTTTAAAGTACTGGGCAACTTTGTGACATCAAATGGACTTTGTTGGTCAAGATGTGTTGGTATCTGTACTGATGGCGCAAAAGTCATGACAGGGAGACATAGTGGAGTGGTAACACGCTTGAGAGCAGTTGCTCCCGACGCCACTTGGGTACACTGCAGCATCCACCGAGAGACCCTTGCTGCCAAGGGAATGTCTGACAGCTTGAAAGACGTTTTGCACACTACAGTGAAAATGGTTAACTTTGTTAAAGCAAGGCCCCTGAACTCTTGTGTATTTTCTGCACTATGCAATGATATGGGCAGCGGCCATGTAACGCTTTTACAACATACAGAAGTGCGCTGGTTATCACAGGGGCAAAGTATTGACACATTTTTTAAAATTGAGAGACGAGCTTAAAGTTTTCTTTACTGACCATAATGTTCACTTGTCTGACCGCGTGCATGATGACGAGTTTCTCACACGACTGGCCTATCTGGGTGATGTTTTTTTCTCGCCTGAATCATCTGAAGCTAGGATTACAGGGACTCTCCGCAACTATATTCAATGTGCGGAACAAAATTGAGACTATGATTAAGAAGTTGGAGCTCTTCTCTGTCTGCAGTAACAAGTACAACACACAAGTATTTCCATTATTGTATGATTTTTTTGTGTGCAAATGAACTCAAGCTTACGGACAATGTCAAATGTGATATAGCAAAGCACCTGGGTGTGTTTGGTGCGCAATTACGCAGGTGCTTTCCTGAAACGGATGACACAAACAACTGGATTCGTTATCCCTTTCATATTTAATCAGAAGCCACTGCCAGATATCTGGATTGGTCTGCACTCAAGAGTATCCTGCCTTGGCAAATCGCGCTGTTAAGACACTGATGCCCTTTGCAACCACGTACCTATGTGAGAGTGGATTCTTGGCCCTCACTAGCATGAAAATTAAATACAGGCACAGACCATGTGTGGAAAATGATTTAAGACTGAGACTCAGATGGAAACCATGTGTTTGATGTAATTTGATACCATTCCACTCATTCCACTCCAGCCATTACCACAAGCCCATCCTCCCCAATTAAGGTGCCACCAACCTCCTGTGACCCACATCTGCATCCTTGAACTTTTTAAATGTCTTTCTTGGCCAATTCATCTCTACTGCAAGCTTCATCTTTTGTTGTACAATGTTTATGTCATAACTCGATGCATATACAAGACCAGTGTTGAGGGGCTGCTTTTGCAGGCTCCTTAACGTATATGTCCTTGCTTTCCCATGGACCACACACATCTATGTACACACACACACACACACACACACACACACACACACACACACACACACACACACACACACACACACACACACACACACACACACACACACACACACACACACACACACACACACACACACACACACACACACACACACACACACACACAAACACACACTGCCCACACAGTTAGTCCGTCCAGCAGCAGCAGCTACAGGATTATAGTGGTGGTCCCCGAGGATTTCATGTACCACTGCTGACTTTGTGCAGAGGAACATAATGTTCACACACAGTAACACCATGGGATAATTATTTTAGCTGGGTTAAATCTGGGGGGGGGGGTAATTTCATTGGGGAATTTGGATCAGAGCTAGCAACCAGCAGCGCATATTACAGTAAACCATTTAATGTTGAGCCAGGTGATTTCTCAGGGGATGGATGCTGCCCAGCAATCTCTGACGCAACCCCCGGTCCAGAGCCCTAGAGAACCCCAGTCTTTCAATAATGGATCCCAGGCAGACTACAGGATAACTTTAGGAGCAGTTCCGATGACGCCACAAATAATCACCTGGATAGGACGCTGTAACCCAGGCATTTAACACATCACACAAATATATGTGCACTGGCATGGAGTTATGGAAGCTTCCGTCTCGCAGGAATCTAAGACAGCGCAGCCCTTCAGGTAACTCACCATAACTAGAAGAGCAGGAGAGAAGAACATGAGAGAAGAGGAGGAGTAGAAAAGAGTGTAAAAACCAGGAAACGATCACCGGAGTAGTTTTGTTTCCGAGTCCCAGAAGTGCAGCGTGTGCAGGCAGCTACACACACCAGCGGTAGCTGACAGCTCCGTGCCGTTCTCTCACTGAGGAGCTACAAGGAAGACCGTGTTTCCCTCGCGCTATAAACTCATTCCAAACCACACTCCTCACCAGGCTCGCAGACAGTGACATAAGCATGTGGTAACATAAAATAAAAACGAATGACGTTCCAGCATTCTCCCATTTCAATTATCATTAAGGGGACCATCTGGTAAACCCATCAGGTCGGGTTCTGGAGGTATCAGCAGCCCCCATTTACATTTTGAGCTGTTAACACGTAGTGTTGGACCCGTCGAGTGAAGGACATTGATGTGAGGGTGGAATTTTGACAGAAAAAGCCAGGCCCGAGGAATCCCTTGCCATCTGAATCAATCTGCGATCGGCTGGTTGGCCTGCCACTGGTGCACCCACCAACCCTGCTCCTGTGGTCTCAGCACCAGCCACTGCTTAGGTCTGAGATGAGGGGAGTAGGTGGACCACACTATTGCTTTGCCCTCAGCTTACTCGCTGAGCATGTGGAGGCTGGAGCGACGCCGTTATTAGCTCAGTGGCCAATGGGACTGTGCGCATGGCTGTAAGGGTGGGGCCGTGGAGCCATTTCTCCTCTTCGACAGGACATTACCTCACACGTCAGGCACTCACCAGCATCCAGTAAACGATGGTGTTTTGAACCTCGCACAGGACTCGACCCGCAAAATGTCTCACAGATGCTCACTTCTTCCTGCCCGATGGAGCTCTAATTTATGCTAGTTTTCACAAAACAAAGCGGGGAATGAAGAAAGAAGAAAAGGAAAAAGAAGCCAAGCAGCTGTTTACTGAATGTGTTTCGATTGAATAAATAAACACATTTGGGAGCCGTGGCCAAATAAGAAACATCCGCTCCCCAAACGTGCTGTAATGTGTGTTGAATCCAGTGTACATGAGGGAGGGGCAGACGGGCAGAGAGGAAACCAGGGGTAGTCAGCTAGGGCGCCGTGTTCCAAAGCTTCACTTTTCATGACCAATCCTGAGAGGCCAAATGGGGTCACCCCTCGCCCTGAATAGGCCTTTCATGAGCTGCGTTTACAATACACAGGGAGCAGAATGTGGACTGTTCTGTTGAGAAGCAACATCAATGTTTTGGGCTTGTTGAGATGCCATTTATACATATCAATGTTAAAGATTTACAGGTATGGGCTATTTTCAACTGATGAACTGAAGCAGACATGTGTAGTCCGAGAGATGCTGCAGGTACTCTCCTCTGCAGGATGGTTAGAGAGAAAGAGGAAGTGTGACATCACTCTGCAGCAAGAGTGGGCTGCTCTTGGGTGGCTGAGGTTACTGTTGGGTTTGGGGTTAGGCTGGGGTCTCTCCGTCTCTCTGTTCCAGCTAGCCTGACTGTGTGTTTATAGCTATAAACCTGAGATTGGGGTTGGTAGGATATGGTTGGGGCCCTGTCTCTTCCATCTTGACTGTGTGTTTCGGTCTAAGGCTGAGGTTGGTTGTTATGGTTGGGACCTCTCTCTACTCCCGGATGTGTGCGTCTGGTGTAAAGGTGAGGTTGGTGCTATGGTTGGTGCCTGCCTGTACTCCCAGCTTGGCTGTGGCTAATGCTCTCTCCTGCTCTCTCTCAATCCAATTCAATTCAATTCAAGGGGCTTTATTGGCATGGGAAACATGTGTTAACATTGCCAAAGCAAGTGAAGTAGATAATATACAAAAGTGAAATAAACAAAAAAAATGAACAGTAAAAATTACATATACAGACGTTTCAAAACTATAAAGACATTACAAATGTCATATATATATATATATATATATCCAGTGTTGTAACAATGTACAAATGGTTAAAGTACACAAGGGAAAATAAATAAGCATAAATAGGGGTTGTATTTACAATGGTGTTTGTTCTTCAATGGTTGCCCTTTTCTTGTGGCAATAGGTAACAAATCTTACTGCTGTGATGGCACACTGTGGAATTCCACCCAGTAGATACTGTATGGGAGTTTATCCAAATTTGATTTGTTTTCAAATTCTTTGAGGATCTGTGTAATCTCAGGGAAATATGTCTCTCTAATATGGTCATACATTGGGCAGGAGGTTAGGAAGTGCAGCTCAGTTTCCACCTCATTTCGCGGGCAGTGAGCACATAGCCTGTCTTCTCTTGAGAGCCATGTCTGTCTACGACGGCCTTTCTCAATA
Source organism: Oncorhynchus gorbuscha (assembly GCF_021184085.1). Taxonomy (NCBI): domain Eukaryota; kingdom Metazoa; phylum Chordata; class Actinopteri; order Salmoniformes; family Salmonidae; genus Oncorhynchus; species Oncorhynchus gorbuscha. Next base: position 17,279,807 of record NC_060192.1, read on the forward strand.
GCAAGGCTATGCTCACTAAGTCTGTACATAGTCAAAGCTTTCTCTCTCTCTCTCTCTCTCTCTCTCTCTCTCTCTCTCTCTCTCTCTCTCTCTCTCTCTCTCTCTCTCTCTCTCTCTCTCTCTCTCTCTCTCTCTCTCTCTCTCCTCCCTCCCTCCCCCTCCCTCCCTCCCTCCCTCCCTCCTCTCTGCCTCTCTCTCTCTCTCTCTCTCTCTCTCTCTCTCTCTCTCTCTCTCTCTCTCTCTCTCTCTCTCTCTCTCTCTCTGCCCCATCTCTCTCTCTCTCTCTCTCCCCTGCTCTCTCTCCTGCCCCATCTCTCTCTCTCTCCTGCTCTCCCTCCCTCCCTCCCTCCCTCCCTCCCTCCCTCCCTCCCTCCCTCCCTCCCTCCCTCCCTCCCTCTCTACAACCCTGAATTATTGCCCTGGCTGCAAGTGCCTTCAAATGGAGCTCTCGTGTGGTGGTTAGGGCAGCCAACCTGCATCCTTGGGATCTCTCTCTCTCTCTCGCTCTCTCACACACACAATGAGATTGCTCTGCTTGCTGCCTGACTCCCATCGTCTCTCCTTTCCTCCTTTTATCTTAAGTGGTGATTTACAAACAACAGCATGTGTCTGCAGACCGGGGGCTGGCTGTTGTCTGCCATGTCACCTCTCGTAAGCAGACAGCTGGTCTGAATTAAGGACCGGTGGAGGGTTAGAGGGGGGGAAACACAACAGCGCAGAGCTTAGAGCACCTTCCTCAATGCTGCTGCTGTGTTGTTCAGGGAACCGTAGGCTTTAGGTTATTTGCTTGTAATTAACTTCCAAACACCCAGTTTGAGCTGCGCAGAGACTGAAGGGACACAGGAGGTGAAGAGGGGTGGAGTGGAGGGGACAAGAAGGGGGAGCAGTGTTTGAGGATGAGAAACGGGTGCCGTCTGTCCCTCCCTCCCTCTGTTTACACATATAGCAAGCCCCCCTTGAGACGTGTCAGTAAAAGCGGTCTGTGATCACATGGCCTTGCCTTTACGCTGATACAATGGTGACGAAACTGCAGAAGGTTGTAATCACCAAGGCAATGTTATTCTCATCTTTTATAAAGCTGTAAATGCTTCATTCTAACTTTCGGTCTCTCTTTCTCTGTCTCTCTTTCTCTCTCCCTCTCTCTTGCAACTCGGAGACCTAAAATAGTCTTTTGTCAACAACTCGTGCCGTAATGTTGTCGCTGTAGTCAAGCAATTTAGTCGATCGGCGCGGGCAGAGGACTTTTTACTGCCATTAACGAAAGGAGCGCAAACAAAAGGGCTCTAGGTTTCGACTCCAGAGTTGTTCTTCCTTTTATTGTCCGCCATTTGTTTTATTGGTGTATTTTTCCCTGTGTGCTGCTGATGTTAGAGGCCTTGCTTGGCTGCTCTCCTGTGGTTTACTCCATGATGCAAGGACCCTGCTATGTGGTCCTCTGTGTGCTTCACGCTTTAGACTCCCACACACACACACACACACACACACACACACACACACACACACACACACACACACACACACACACACACACACACACACACACATTTCGTCGCCCTCCTACACACACACACACACACACACACACACACACACACACACACACACACACACACACACACACACACACACACACACACACACACACACACACACACATTTCACACGCACCTCACACACACACACACACACACACACACACCACACACACACACACACACACACACACACACACACACACACACACACACACACACACACACATTTCACACACACACACACACACACACACACACACACACACACACACACACACACACACACACACACACACACACACACACACACACACACACACACACACACACACACACACACACACACACACACACACACACACACACATTTCGTCGCCCTCCTACACACACATACGCACGCAAGCACAAGCGCACCCACACACCTCCTACCTAAAGGGTTAGTCCTTGGTTGAGGTTGCGGGCTATACTTACAACCTAATGACCAAATCAAATGAATGACAAATCTTATTTGGACTAGTTTGACAGGACATTGGAGGTTTGGCATGTGATTACACTGTGCTGGCTCTGTCTGTTGAAAACGGTGGGGTGTTATAAAAACACCCGGTGGTGGGGGGCAGGGGGGGGACTCAGTGCCACCTGTGTTTACATAAATAAGTCATTGGTTTGGCCCGTGTTGGCTGTCACCTGTGCAATATTCACTCTGGTTGGTCAGCAGCAGGAAGAGGAGCCCTAGCAACTCTCAATACAAGACACTGGCAGACCCCAGTGCATTTAAGGGAGAAGCACCATGAAGAATATCACCAAAAAACAACAGAAACACACGGGTGGCTGGGAACCTTTGTGAGCAGGCCATCTGGTCTTTACCACCTCAGCTCCCTCCTCTGCCCAGCCATAACTGTCACATCGGCAGATCCAGGGGACAGATAGATTGCCTGAAGGGCTTCTGGGTAGTTTTCATCACCGCAGCTGGGTTGTCTAGCTCTGGGTGGACGTCTCTGGTTACAGGTGTCAGATTTCACTGGCATCCTTGCGAAACTGTCCTTGTGCCTGTGTCTGTACTCTTTCGGCCCATCGCCAGCTCCAACGTGGTTCACCAGCTTCTACTGGTCTCAGATGACCCCTCTGCACTGTGAAGAGAGACAACAAACAACACAAACAGCCTCACCTCTGTGCCCTTCCT